>NW_010404137.1:30790-49006 GCF_000710305.1 Buceros rhinoceros silvestris | reverse complement strand
AGCAGGAATAAAGTAGAATTTTACTGTGCTTATATTTTGAGCCTCTAGAATTTCACCACTCTCAAATAGGAGTATATTTGAGTTTCTTTATTCACAAATCATGGTACATTACAATGTAGATTTGATCTCATTCAGGGATAAACCATTCCAGAGTGGGAAAACCATTATGCGTTAACCACCCTGATACAGCTGCTGAAAGCATTTTCTTTTCATCTCATGTCTCATTATTCACCTTGCTGCAGATCCACGGGTGTAACTCTCAAATGATCCTAACGTCCCATTGTACAATGTTACTGAAATGTAACATGACTGTTTAGATTCAGTTTACCTCTTGACCGCTGTGGATCTGGAAGTTGTTGCTATGAACAGCAACGCATTTTTGCTCTTATGCATGGGAAATTTCAACATGAGTCCTGTATCATACGAATTAAAAACAAGGTCGTAAAAATTAGTGAGGGTGGCAGACATGAAAGTAACTCCAGTTTGAAAGAAGGAACTGTTATCTACACAATACCCCTATGCTGGAAACAAGAAATGTGTGATGAAAGCTCTGAACAGAAAAATAGCATGCCCTGATTATACATGGTCAATGAAAAATGGAAACAGCTTTTGAAGTCGTTCAAGCAGACAAAGCAGTGACACCCCATAAAAAGACAGGGGTAAGGTTCCATTGTTTAATCTCAAAAATGAGACGAGAGTTCAAAAACTACATTCTAACTTTGGCAGTGGACTACAGAGCATAGAATTATTTTGCCTTTTTTGAAGGCTAGTAGATACCGGCATGATTCTCTCAAAGTCATTTTGTTGTTTTTTAACTCCTAAAGCTTTATGAAACACTTCAGTCAGGAAGTACGATAGATTAATCTCTTCTCCTCTATCTGATCACTATTGCCTTTGAGCTCTGGCTAAACTGGATTTGATTTTAAGTTGCACATTCATTACATCTTCATTTGGACACCTGTAGCACACCTGTTTTGAAATCAGATGCTTATACAAAGAACTTTTACTCTTCAAAAAGACAAAGAAATCACATTAAATACAAATCCATGATGTATGTCTAAGTTTTGAAGGATAGAAATTCGCCTAGAGGTAATCAATTAGAACCATTCAACTACATTTAGAGCAGCTCTGCAGCAGGTCCTGGTTTAATACACAATAAAACCTAAGTGCTATTAATGAAACATTTAGGTTTGCTTTACAAACACCATGCATAGAAAAAGCCAGGAAATGACAGCATAAGCCACTACATACTTTATTCCAAGGACACCACGCTAAAAAAAAAAAAACAAACAACAAACCACACACACAAACTTTACTACCAAATTTGCTAAAAACTAACCAAAATTTGCTAAGACTATCTTGACATGACCTGTTCCCCTTAAGAAATTGGTCTGTTCTACAAGATAACTTAAGTCTTGCTTTAATGAAATTGCGGTGTGTAGCAGTTTTTCTTTCCTCCTCAAGCATAACTTTTTTTTCTGAGGGTTAATTTACAATTATGAACTGGGGTAAAGTATAGTTAAGAATAGGAAGAAGAGCTAAAACTTTACAAGAGAACATCTGTGTCAGTGCTGGATGTGCACGAGAACAAAAGGTATGCTAGCTAAAGCAGATAGTCAGGACAGGATGGAAAAGATCAGAAGAGAGCTGCTGTTAATGGAAAAGATTTCAGCTGAAAACAACCCTCCCTGGTGGATATAGACAATTGTATCTAATGGTTATTTTATTATGTGTCAATTGTTTGCAGATGTTTCATCTTCAAAAAAAAAGGAAGTGGTGCTCAAAGACGTGTTGAGTTAAGCAGTGGGACAGTATTTCTCACTGGAAAAACTCATTACAGTCGCAGCAGCAGATAATCTGATAGTCGTACCATTTACCACTTGCAAAATCAGTGGGACAAGATTTCTAACCCCGTGCCTGGGAAATTCTTCTAAGAAAGGGAGTGCTAATTATTAACTTTTGGCACCTCCCTGCTTTAATGCTTGTTCAAATTACTTTAACTAATCTCTTCAAGGTTTATCTCACAATCACAAAACTTAATGGAAAACAGTCAGAAATATTCAAACGCATCTTCCTTTTTCCTACAGCTCGCTGAAGATGCACAGCCCTGAATCTTGTAGACTAGCATGAATGACTTTTGCTGACCGAGAACCTGGACTATTCAGTTATTCTATTATCTACTTAATTTGGGGAGCAATGTGACCTTCCATGGGAATTCTGCTGTGAATAGCATACAAGGAGATGCCGGGGGCAAGTCAGAGTACCACCAGTGTTAAGGAGCTCAGCTCATTGTAGCAGAGCGATAGTAAGCTATAATTTAAAGGGTCAAAAGCCTTCTGTTATTTTCTTATGGGGCTTTTCTCTTTTGATGACTGTGCTAATAGACCCTGTTCTATTTATTCATTGAAATCTATGTTTATATTCCATGGGAGATGCTTGTCTATCTGCCAACCTGTGTCAGCAGAATTATAAACCTGTTAGTGACACAGTATTTTAGTAGTAACCTGCATTGGCTGTAAAAAACAAATGCAAATGTTCAGACAATTACTTATATGCAATGAAAATAGCACTTCCTAACAAATCATGCTGTCAAATAAAATAGTGATGCTGCTCATCTTTAAAAGAGTGGATTTATAGCATCTACTTTGAATCATGTTTTTTGAAAGGCTTTATTTCATCTATTACCTTAAGAAAATAGCAGGCAATTTCAGATACGTCCAGAACGGGGTTAAACGTGCAAGTGCCAAACAACCTTCCCGAGGCATTTTGCAAGGCTGTGCTGAAATGAAACACAGTTGACTGAATTCAGCCATTCAGAAGTTCTCTCTTCGAACCCATAGGTGTTAGCACATTGGGAACTGCCATGTCAATACACAGGCAGGGATTTACATATTCAACTAGAAATGGTAAAAATGCTTGATTATACTCAAGCAGAGTATTTGCTGTAAAGCATTAATTCCATTGCTTTTCACCTTCACAGGTGAGGTAAATAACCTCACAGAATTAAACACAGTAATAATGTAACACGAGCCAGGGGCATCGAGGGGAACCATCAGGTCCTTACACAGCCACAGTGAAGAAAATTATCTCGGGATCTAACGTCTTGGCTTTAACCTTGTATTTACAGCTGGAGAGATACTGAAATTTCTGACCTAATGCAACACAGAGGTACGCAGCAGTCTTGTTAGGACAGCACATTTACTGCAGTGCCTCACTGTTTGCTTACCTTTACAGCGCACATTGTTCATACAATCATTAAATAAGGAATAGAAGAGACTGCAAGAGGTGCATTTTCTTGCCCCAGGGTTTTATGGAAGTGTGTTTTTTGCCAGTCTATTGTGTATGGGCATGAACAATAGCCAATTGGTGTCCCAGACTTTAAATTCATTATAAAATTAATCACAGCATATTAAAACTATAAAACAGCACTTGTAATATGTGCTCGTTTTATAGATAAGCTAAATTAGCGTAGCCATTGCAAATTAGCTCTATTTCAGGAGTTACAAAGACAAACAGATCCCAGCCTTCAGCCTCTGCACATATGAGAATTATGAAGTATTTGACTCATAATAGCCAGACAAATTATATTTAGACACTCAGGACATTCTTTCATGTAAGTTCTAATTTCCATTACAGAGTCATATAAAATGTTTAAGTGTATAGAATCATACCTCTTAACTCCTAAATGTTATAAAGGAAATATAAAAATCATATTGGGTTAAAAAAATTAAGATTAATGTTAAATTTGTTATTTTTTTCATTAGTGTGCCATTGAAAATGAGGATTTAACATCTTTTCCTCCACTTAAGATACTTCGCATACTCCTAGTTAAGGTGTACATTATAGAGGAAAAATTATAGAAAGTTTTTTCACTTGAAAGTTTCTTCTCAACTTACCCCTCTCATCCTTAAAAGTAAATACATTTTTAATCCTTTCATTTGATATTTCACGTGGGAAGGAGGTTGTTGTTTATAAGCCAGCTACTTCTTGGTTTCAAGATTTTATTTAAAAAACTAAAAAGCTATGGCCCCTATTGCAGTGAAAATTTTATCTTAATATAAATAATTTTATATTAATATTTCCCAATAGATGTTATTTGCATTGTCAGCTAGCAGCTTCAGAAACACAAAATTTTCATTTTAACCATGAATAAACCAGTGTGTTTTTCCAGTAGAGCTTCTACTGGAAAATGTCACTAGCGAGTATCTGAAAGTAATAAAAGCAATACAAAAACTTGAGTAGAAACTAGAAGGAGGTCCATAGTCTCCCTACTTTACCTGAAAAATAGATGAATGCATAATTATCCTTAAATAGTCTCCTTGAATCTTATTTATCCCTATACTCATGAAAGTTTCTCTGCAGTTTCAGTCATCCTGAGTGAGGAAGTGACTACCAGAAGAATGGGACAATGAATTTCACTCACTCAAAAAAAAAAAATCTAAAAGTGCTCTGTAAGATTTCCCTTATTCCTGGGTTTAGATACTTATACTTCAGAGAAAGATGTTCTGTTACATCTACACAGTGGCAGACAAATTTTCAGAAGAACTAACCATGCCGAGAGGCAAAGTCTTTTAAAACTCAGGTCTAAGGTGTCACAACGGGAACTGTGCTGGTGACTGCATTTGAAAATCTGGTCCTGATACATGTGCCCTAACTGGAGTTAAGATCTTTTAAAATTCAGTCTCCAGCTACAAATGCTTGAATGTTTGGCTCTGTACACCTCGAGGTTTATTTTTATTTGATAGATCCTTCTCAGGAATTCCGAGTGCCTACAGTTAGTGTTCAAGTTTGCACGATCCCTGGGTACTCGACGTGCATGAATCACAGGCCTATCCTCATTTCTAGATATCCTGGTTATTCATTACTGCAACATTCTTTAAACTAATTTCTGTTCCTTGTGATCTCTTTAGCAGTTAAATATTGAACAAATTAATTCAGCATACTCACTATAAACTTGTTCTAAATTATATAATAGGCTCCAGAAAAGCTTTTGACAAGACAGAGAGCCAAGGGACTGAAGGATGATAGTCTTTTGCCATTTCTGAGTGATGTGGCTGCCAAAACTCATGGACTTGAGGAGGTTTGACCTTGCACAGATAGTGATCTGTCTTCATGAAAACTGACTGTCACATGCAGATGCCTCAATTTCACAGAGGAAGAACAGGAACTGTAAAACACGAGAACCTTGGACATCTCTAAAGAGAAAAAATGCATAAAGCTTTCAGGGACTCACCAAGAGCTAAAATTAACTCTGAATCACCCATGTGGATATATTCTGATGCAAACAAATTTGCCACAAGCCATAGCGATTGCTATCTTCCAGGGCCACCACAACTGCAAATGAAAGTTTCTTTCTCTTGCCAAAGTTAAAAAGCTACTAAGTCTTCATTAGCACAGAATCACTTCTTGTCTGCAAGGACAAAAAAGGTTGCCATGCCAAATGTGGTTTGAAAGGATAAGAAAGCATTCAGCATAACAAAACATGCATTTTTAAAGAAGGTCGGTATCATTTAACACCACTCTTCTATGATGAGCAAATCTGTTCAATTTTCCATCACCCTCACTGAAAATCTAAATGGCCATTAGGAGCCAGGAGAGCTAACAGAAATGCAATTTTTTAATTGCTTTGCCTCGGGAATGTTGCAGAAGCTGGTCTTGCACGATGCATATGCTGACAACTCAAAGAGAGATTTATCTATGGCATTTGAAATGGCTTTAAAAAGAAGGCACGTGAACCTGACAAAGTACTGACTGAAGAGCCAGTATTAGCTTATTAAACAATATAAATGAAGAAAGGAGGCATTCATAGCTGATTCGTATTGTCCATCTGGGATCCTTCTAGGCTGACAGGAATAGTATATTACTGACTGACAGAATTCTGGAGGAATTTGAAGGAGTGTAAGGAGAATCATTACTGCTCTGTATAGAAAATAAATGTATTTATTGCCAGACTCTTTCATTTAAAGATTTTGAGAGTAAACCACATACCGGCTATATAAAAATATAAGGGAACAATATACCCAGCTATATAAAAATATACATAAGGGAAGAAAAAAGGAATCTTTTCCCCCCATCTAAATAGCTCTGTAATTCTGATAAACACGTTATCAGCTAACAGATAAAATTAAATTACATTATATACAGTGAAAACAATGGGCTTCACAGTCCAAGTTATAACAATCATTTTAATCACACCTATTGCCAATCTTCAATATTTAATGGCAACTCACATGTTATTTTAAAAGTCCTTCCTATTGAAATAAGTTTGCATGAAATATTCTCATTGTAATTTGAATTCAATAAGAAGTGAACATGGTATAACCATCAAGCATCTCAGTGGGAAACCTAGAAAAAATAGTTTTATAGATTGCTGGGTTTGTTTGGGTTTTTAATAGGTTCATTATTTCAAACCAAGCTTATGACATTTACACATCAGAATTTGCAATACTGCTTCTTAAGGACTTCTTTCAGATCATAGCATATCAATGGGAAGATATGACCAAGCTACCTGTAAAATCAAGAGAAAAGCTTGCATTTAATCCCTTGCATCCTAAAGGAAATTTAAAATCTATTGATTTGGGGAAGAAAAAAACCAAACTATCATTCTCTTACTGGCTACATATTTGCTATCGGCTATCATTCCTTTGATTTTAGGAAAATAAGTCAATATTGTAAACATATGAATTTTTCATATCATCACACATCAGAAAAGTTAAAGATTTTAAAACTTATCTTTTCTAAAGTAAGAAAGAATTATTGCTATTTTATAAAAGGATAACTAAATAACAGAAGCGAAGCTGTAGTGAGAACATGGCTAGAGGAGCACTCACTTTTGTGAGGTGGTAGGAGGCGACACAGGTCCCCTGAGTATCAAAGCATTCAGCTCTGCTGAATGTACTGCACGTGCAACCTGCATCAAGTAACTGAATTATTTACCTGACATTAGGAACCAAACTGGGACTAGCACTTAGCTTATCCAAGTCCCCAACTAGGTCTTAATCACAGACCATTCTCCCTTCAGTAAGTGCTGGTTTGTTTAATGAAAGCGGTTACAGGAGATAAGTCAATATTATGGAAACTAAAAATTTATAAGTATCCAAAAACATATCTGGTAACATTTTTTTATACAGTACCCACCCTTCACTGAGTGCTACTAATTACCTGACTACGTAACGACACTAGGTATTCTGTTATTGTTCAGCCAGATACACCTCGGTGCTCTGCTGCAATAAAGATCTACCTGCTTACTTGTTTCACCTCTGCAAATTAGGAAGGAGACTACATGCTGCTACAACCAGTTTCTCAGAGAAAGCAGCTGTGTTCCCACCACATTTTCAAAACAAGCAAGAGAAATGTTATCACTATGATTAAAGAAAATTAATTCTACATTAGGCAGTTTTAAGCCACAGCAGCAAAATGCATCCTTGCCTTTCGGAAGTGCCCACTGTCTTAATCTTGTATTTATGACCACAGACTCTTTTAGAAGATGTTGTATCGTTTAACTGAAAGGAAGAAAGTTGGGGGTTTTTTATTGCCTATGTTTACTACAAAATAACCTTTGTTTTGTATTTGGTTTAAAAAGCTGGAGCTACACTAGGTAGAACACAGTTGCCTACAGCATAGTGACAGGTTCTGCTAGCTCATTACTATGAGGCTAAGGGACCAGGGCAACAAGTACTGTATCCACAAGTGGTTAAATCTGAAGATAAGGACAGTACCATCGCCCATTTTGAAATATTTTTCAAGAGAGCCTTGGTATTTATTCTGGCAGCTGAGAGTATCTACAATGGAACTGTCACCATGTCTGTTACTCTTACATCCACCAAACAAACTGGAATCACAGCATTATTTAAATCAGATTTTCTTAAAAGCAAGAAAATAATGGAAATACATATCTTCAAGACAGAGATAGGATTCCTTGATTTTATTGTGAAAAATCCAATCCAATAAAAAGTAAATTCTTATTTGAAGAAAGTGCTGCTTCTTGTGTTTGAGGACAGAACCAGAACACACACAACTTTTTTCTCATTACTTAATTATCTTAATAGATGCTATTTTGCCCAAGTTTTAAATTTTGACGTTTCTACACTCAGGGAAGCTACGGTCCTGTTGTCTTGAGCCTGGATCAGTGCACTGACTGATAGGCCTGACGACACGGTAGTATTTCTGTCCCTCTTACTGGTACACATCATACAGCTTTATACAGGGATCAGAGACGCTAACAGAGGGAAGTTATGCTGAATCAGGGCCCGGTGTAGCTGCAGCACTTTCACACAGAAATCCATGCTGAAAAAGGGTCTGAATCTGCAGAACTGGAAACGTTTCCAGAGCAAGTTTTAAATCTTTCCAAAAGAATTCAGCAACCACAAACACTTAAAGCTAGTTTAGCATCAATGTTGCTAAAATAATTAGTCCAGTCAGCTTACTCACGATCATTTCTGTCTTGGAACCATTCCCTCTTATGTCACTTTCTGGGTTATTGTACCATCAACTAGGTGAGTAAGAACACCTGGGCTAACTGGTTTTTTGGTGGGTTGCCTCTTTAGTCACAATTCAGATTGGTTTCCCAATCCACCTGGGCACATTCATAGCACCGTGAACTGTCAGAGCACAATAGGTCCGTGGGATTGATCAGTAAAGACCAGGGGCACTTGTTTTTCAGGCAACAGCTTATGCAGGCCTGCATGACTTGCAGAACTACTGTATTAATCATGCCATTGTTCAGAAAATTTTAACTCAAAAGTGGTGCAGGTGCTGCTCAGATATAGAGGAACACAACCATAAGTTTATCCAAATCTAATAATACTTACACTGAAATATTGGCAGAAAGTTGTCCATGTTCTTACAAATAACCTCATGGGAACTTTTAATGAACTCAAATATTCAAAAAAAATTGTTCAGTCTCAAAAAAACAAAAGATGACACTGACGTAGTGAGGAACCACTTTATAACTGGATTACCAACTCAGACTCAGGAGGAATAGTGCCATCTGCTGAATTAACTACGCTCTTTGAAACACAACCCAAGTCGTCTCTCACCAGCTTGTTACTGTACATGGATGAGATGTTGCCTGGTTAATTTAATAGAAAATTGTTGTAGTACAGACTTCAAATCACTTGGCACCTGCCGATTTTACTTTGCCACTAGAGCATTTCAAAAGCTTATTCCCCAAAGAAATAAGGTTATTCCTTTTCAACGATCCTTTCAAGAACCTTACATGGGCACAGGGTACTTGAACAGTCCAAAGGGGAACTAGCAGTTGGCTGCTGAACGTTACAAGAAATAGAAATCCAAAACATGCAAGCAATAAGACAAGTCAGGGAAAAGTAAATCTATGTCTAATGTTTCTGCAAATACCCAAGAAAATCCAAAAATCCAGCAGTGCAGGTATTTGGCATTAGAAGAAAAATGATGAAAGAATTACCAACAAAAAAATATCTATCATGTAAAAAAAAAAACCAACTAGACCACCACCACCAAAATATCTATCTCAAACAACTGAAAAATTAGTGGGATGGAAAGATGTTTTGGTGATATTAAAAGAACAGATTGAGGTAAACGTGATGAGATTTAACCACATGTATCTTTTGAATAATCACTGAGAAAAGCTAAGTTGTTCTAGGCCCTCCACTGAAAATTCAGCCAAGTACCTCCAGAGAAAGGAGCAGGGGTTAAAGATTCACCATTGAAATAGATTGTGTGCTCTGAGGTAATGGGTGCACATGGAAAAAGTGGTGATAAGCTATTATGGACTTTGCAAGCCAAAATACCATTGATAGATCAAGTGATGCTTATGCATATAAATGAAGAATATACAAATGCTTTATCATTAGTCATGTCAGGAGGGAATTCAAAGAATTGACTGTTATAAAAATTGCCAGTGACTAAGGAACTGTGCACAGTACTGAATCTTGGTTGAGCAACTAATATGATCAGAGGCTATTCTAGGGTTAGTAACTGAAAATAAAACAGTGAAGCAAATTTTTTCTAAATTTATATACAATTAAAGCCTAGTAAGCATAAAGCCAGATTTGGAAATACCCTTCAGGTGTTTCTTAGAGTTGATGGTAGAGGATCCAAATAAACATATTGTTTTATAAATCATAAGCACTGAAAACACCCCTAAATATCTCAAGAGATTTTATTTTATCTAAAATTATCTGTATATTTTCATCTTCTAGAAAAAAAAAAATCAGACATTAAAGGAAACAATATAGAACTGCGTTAATGTTTTAGTTCCGTGACTCACAATGCCAGGTTGCTATCCTGTAATTCTAATTCAGACACATTGCCCAATAGGTCTTCCAGCTATAAGAAATGAAATCCAAACTTTGTGACCTGCTAACAATACAAGTCTTTTCCTGAATATTAGAAATAATGTCATTGGTAACTGTTTTGAAAGACTTATTTGTTATATACTCCAATCATTAACAATTCTTTCCAGATGAGATTTTTTCCCTTTATATAATGCCTAACCTTCTATAGGTATGCATTAAGATGGTTTTAAATTGGTAAATACTAAAAATATTTCATGAGTTACAAACATACCACGTACGTTAAACCACTTTTTGCAAGCCTACATGTTTCAATTAATTTTTTTCAGAAAGATGATACAGCACGAAGAAACACACAACTTTTGAGAGAACAGTCACATGGCAGAACTCTGTGGATTTTCAAGTCATCTTGTCAAGCAACCGAAACCCTATTATATGAGTTACCTGCCCAGTCACAGAGCATGAGTAGCCAGCTGAGAAGGCAGCTTCATCCCATACTCTCTGAAGTCAATGGAAAAAAATCTCTGTATGATTTTGTGACTGAAACGTATAGGAGCCTTTCCAGTTATTTTGATGAGCACTGAATCAGCCCCATCACCAGCAGCAGAAGCTGTAGTCACAGAGTAATATACGAGCTATCCTTAGGCTGCAATGTATTTGCATAAACCTTTTGTTGAATAACTTGAAGAACAAAATAAATCAAAACTGAAATCTATTCATAGTTAAATGGCAAGCTCGAAAAGAGATTTAGTGAGTTAAATTATTCACCATGCTCCAGTGAAAGCATATTTCACAGATTCACATTCCCAAGTGAACTCATGCTCTACCACAGCCTAGCTAAATTTAGCATGAATAAGCATCTCTGGACAAATAGCAGCCAAATAAAACAGGTGCCTTAATACACGCACTCAACACCTGTTATTTTGCAGAAAAGCACAACCAGAGGAGAACATACATGGTTCTCATTTGATTTATTAATATTTCCAGTATGCACAAAGCTCTTCTGTGCTGGACACCCAAACAGAGCCTTGGGCTAATATGTGTTTGTGATACTGCATTAAATACAAAATCCAAAGGGTTTTTTCTATTCCCAACTGATTTATGGTATTAAAATATCAGTTGGTTCTGTCTACTGTAATTTCTGTGAACTACTTTTCTTTCCTTTATACTCTGCGAGATGAGGTGAGCAGAAATGAAAATACAAATTCGTATGATGGCAGTACATTATTCTTGTAAACATACAGCACTAAGAGTTGCTGTGGGGAAGTTAACGCCATCCCAGACAGCCTTACACACACGCATCCTTTCCTTTCTCTATTATAGTCTCTGCCCTATGCCTCTATGAACACGGAAACTGTACTTCACTGGGTTCTGTGGACTTCTGCAGCTAGTTTAAAAACTAGCACTAATCTATCCTTCCCAAATAATTCACATCTGGATTTTTCTCTAACGCATTAGTTCCTCATCCTCTTGCCTTCCATTAATGCTTACTCTGTTAGAAGCACTTTCCTTCAAAGCAGATATTAAACACAACTCTCTAAGTTGCTGGTTTCTCTGCACATGGGATGTAAACACTTCTACAGCACTTTCCACAAAGAGATAGAGGAATAACTAGTCCCCTGGGAAAGGGTTCCTGCATAAATGTTCATGTGACCACAATGAAGTGGTCATACCTGTTTGCGCAGTCATTTTACTTCCAGTTCCTGAGGGAATGTTGTAAATGTACACGGAGAAACAGCAGAGTTACGTGTACAGCTGCTCAGAGACTGTCGGACAACTTGGGGTTTGGGGAAGCTCCGACACAGGAATCCTGTGGGGAAAGACAGGTGGGCCAGAACAAGGCCCTAGGTTCTGAAGGGTTCTTAAGCATACAGAAACAAAGGATACTGGCAAGCAAACTGAAGATTACACCGATGGAAGAAAAATAAAAATCAGTAACAAACATTGACACTAATAAGCTGAATGACTGACAGTTTGATCAAACACTGTTAAGAGTGATGAGCAATTCAGCCACATTTGCCAGGATAAATATTAACTTTATGTTAAATATCTCCTCTCTCATTGCAGTGGCAGTACAAGACAAATGACTAAACCATAGGCCTGCAGATGTGGAAATAAATGCAGATTTTTTCAAGAATTAAAGCTGATAATAACAGTGTAAAATTACAATTGGGTGTCCCTGCTGAATTCAGATGCTTAAGAAAATTTATAGCTTCCCACAAGAGAAAGATGAATAAAGAGTCAGGAAACATACTCATTCCAAAATTAATAAGTAGAGATGATCTAAGAAAAGACACTTCTGCCCAACAGAAAGAGTCATAAAAATAACAAATAATAATTGAAAACCAGTAAGATAGCACACAGGAGGTAACAACTAAGAAGATTGTTTGAAGAATAGACAGCTCAGAGAAAAGTGGCAGATCAGAGTTGAAAACCCCAAGCTTTGTTTATTTAAATTATCTGTACTGAAAGAGAAATAGAAAAATCATTGAAGTGAAACTAACAATGGATATGGGCCATAAGATAGAGGAGAGAAGGATCAATCTGCTAATGGTTCTGACCTCCCCACTCATGCTAACATGGGCAGAGGAAAATAAAGCATTTCTAGCCAGACACAGTGAACAGCAAGGGAGAAGATAATTGCACAGGCACACTTTCTCAAGGCAGGGACATTTTTTTCCTCATGGTTTTATGTTTGTATAAAAGCAGAGGTAATGATCTGCTTAGCTTATGCGTTAATTTGCGATCAAAAAAATAAAGCGCAGTAAATAATAATTACCATCACTGTTTTGTTTTAAATCTTACTACAAAATCCTCAGTGGCCAGTAAGAACTCATTCATTTAGGACTTTTTTTTCCCCCCTCCCCTTTATAAACATTTCTGCATTTCATCCACTTTCCTTTCAGAAAGGAATTTCACCACAGAACAGCTAAACAATAAAAAACAAAGTCTTAAATAGAGATGTAAAGATATAAGCAGTTTAACTCTATGCACATAAATTCACTGACTTCAGTGATAAGTATAAAGCCAAACAAGTGTCTATGTCTTTGCAAAATACAGGAATTAATTCTTAAAATACATTTTTCAAAACAAAACTGTCAAGCTCTACTTATAGGAAAGATTTTTTAAAATTTTGTAACTGCTGTAGCATATCAAACTTGCTTTGATCTCCTAAAGAAACACAAGTTCAACTGTTGAAAATAAGCTATTGCTCAAATCTTTTGCTGTTCTGATCCAAGCAGGAATGTGTTGTCATCTAGCATTTTTTTTTCCTCCAGAGACAGACTTCTGGGTACAGCTGTTCATAATATAAACTACAATAATCTGTGTAGATATTTTAAGTGCAATCATATCTTTGTAAAAAGTTGCAAAGGTAGCAACTATCTTTTTGCAGTTGTAATAAGCAAATTTTCCAGTCTAGCTGACAAGCATGAATAAAATGATTTATTCCGAGCTTCCCCAAAATTCTTATTTCAGAGAAATGTATTTACATTATATCATAATTACATTTAATGTGAACTTGTATTAATTCTAAATATGCCATCAGTTTTTGCTGTTCACAGTCTGTGCTCTCATATATTCCTTTACACCACTTAATTCTTTCAACTCACCTGCAGAAACTCCACAAACAAAAGACAAGACAGAGGTAAGCACCATGCCACTCAGTACAGACCAAAACCGAGGCAAAGGGCACAACACACCCTCTCCTGACAGCTCCACTCTTAAAAATGAGGTCTGTTAGCACAGGTGGCCTGTCGATGACACCTGCAGGAGTATCACAAATGGTATCAGGTGGCCTAGTCCCAAGGTATCTAGGGCTTTACAGGTTGAAACCAACAACTTGGACTTAGCCTGCAAGGTAATTGGAAACTAGTAGTAAGCGCAGAACCTCAACAAAGTATACTTGTGTGAGGTAACACTTATAAAGCAGGCAGTCATATTTTCTATTAATTTAGGTAGCCAGACTTTCCATCTCCTGAAGAAAATACTGAGGGAAATTTTAATCACAGAATTAGCTCCTAGCCCAAAGCCAACTACATTCAACATGGAACATCTCCTACTGCAACTGTCAACAAGGAAAGCCCTTATACAGAGAGATGAAGAAGTCACTCTGAGACTGCACAAAACGTACACTAAGATAATTACTTTCCCTCCACATTCTAGTAATTACAAAATGTTAAACATAACATATTGCCAATTATATTGCCAATTTTCTGGAATTGATAGGCTCTGTCCTCAGCAGGCCCCCCACTTAGCTGGAGCATTACACCACAGTGGCACAGCTGTTTGCTTCTGCTTCTGGAAATGGCCAGAGAACAATGCCTTGTTCTCTGCTCTGCTCGTGAGATCAGCATGACTTTATAAACACTTACACTTGAAAACACAGACCAATACGTGAAAGAAACTCTAGTGTTAATGTTGAGGAAATTCTCACCCTTAAAAAGCAGAAAACCATGCCAGAAACTGTCCCTGTCATCAGTCGTTTGAATATTTTTCCTAATTAGCCTGATGAAGAAAATAGAAGAATAAAAGCAAAAGTCCATGACAGGGAAGGGACCCTAAACAAGAATAAATTATTTTCCCTTTACCCCCTCATTTCAAGCTGCAGTATCATAAAACCAGGTTGATGTTTTTTTAAAAAATCTTATAAGGCAAAGAAAACACAATAGGTACTGGTGCCAACATGGTACCCCCAGGGTCTTCTGCCTTGGCAAAATCTTTCATTGAGCCGCTAGTTGGAAGTGTTAGGAACATGCTGCTGCTGCAGCTGCTGCTGCGTGTCCTACACTGGTGGAGCTTCTCCAAGCATTTCCTCCAGAACAGCCCACTTTCGGTTCAAATATGATAAACCTCCACTTCAAGTAAGTTCCAAAAAACCTCTTCTCAGTAAAAGAGATCCCAACAGCACTAAGCTGCAGGACTAAGACAGGCTTAAGAAGAACACTAAACTGCATGACTATGTTAAACAGATAAATAATTTGCCTTGTGCTTCTTGGTCACTGCCCACAATCTGAAGTCACTGACAGTTGGACCGAATTGCTGAATGCAAGACGAAAAGCATTTTTCTAAAAAATCTTTGTCAACTGCAGGCCCTCTGTCATTACCCAACATACGCCAAGTGAATGGATGTTACGTGATTTTATACATCATTTATACATTTTTATATCATCATAGGAGTACACAACAGTTTACATTAACAGGTAAATCCCCAAACTGCTTTTTACAATCTGAGCAAAACAAGTACTGTTACAACGTCAAACCTAAGAGAAGAGTGACAGAAGAACTGTATTCTTGCTGGAGGTAGAGAGGAGGAAAGGAACGGGATTTGTTTCCTATTTTTTGGCACACAGAACTGACAGAAAAGTAACTGTGTCCACCGGGATTCCTAGGGAAGTGCTACTGTGATGGGGTACCGAGGAAGAAGCATGATGTCTCATGCATGTTGTGGGCAGCATGTGAAAGGCACTGTCTGACTGAAAGCCAGGCTGTGACTCTCCGGGTCATCAGCTTCATAGCAAGTGCAGATTGTTTCGCCCTGCATGACAATATATATTACCTTCAAAAAACCTGTTTTGAAAGAGATGGACTGAAAACCTCAAATGGTTTGACAAATGTTTACAAAGTGTAAGCTGACAAAAGTCAGCTGTTTAACACAGATCATTCAGTTGTACAATCAGTGTCTGGAAATGTTTTGGTAGTCTTGTTTTAATCTTGATTAACAAAGAAAAGGGAAATTTCCTTTGTAATAGTTTTACAGTTCAGAGCATTACTGATTATTGCCATTAGAGAATAGCTTCCAGGGAAGCTTTTAAATGGCATAAATTATGATAATGGTAATATCTAAGTAATGGTAAGTAAATTGAATGTCAAATATATATTATGCCTGCATAGGTTCATACACTTTCTCAGACTCCTAAGCTGTAGCGTACTGTGTTCAATCTGCTGACACAATTTTGGTGTAACGACCTATCCAGGGCTGTGAAGCATGGTCTGAAAGGGGACTCCAAGCTTGCTGGTTGTGAGGCTGAACTATGAGTGCACATATAATGCATGCTCTGCACTCGTCACTGATCCAACAGGATCAAGGAATGATTGAAAGCAAGGAGAATATATATTTAGATACTGCCTAACAAGGTAAAACAGAGGAATGACACCTTCAACTTGAAGAAGAAGCACAAACGTCTGAAAAAAAAAAAAAGATACAGGAATGAATGAGAATCTGCCCTATTACTTAGAGGATTTGCTCTGAAAGTACCATCTTCCATACTGCAGCTCCGATTGTGTCTGGTGTGAAACCAGTCTCCAGAGATTCATATGTTAAAGTAGATGTTGGACAATCCTTTCTGTACTTGTAAGACTTCAGTTTACTATGACAGACCTATTTTTATGCAATATCCCCTGCTTTTAGGGAGATTGAGCACCTTTACCTCCTACTGACTCCGCTTGGAGTTAGAAGTGCTCAGCAGCCATGACTAATGGGCCCAATATCTTTTTCCACAAGAGGACCTCATGAAGAGTTGTATTGTTTAATAACAGTAACTAGCCTAATGATCTAAATTCCCTGTAAGTTCCCATAAGAAAATTGAATATCAGTCAAATTTGAAAAAAATACATTCTAAGACTTTTTTAGTACTAGAACAGGAATAGAAATAATTCTCAGATTCTAAGAATAGACAAAGAGCTTGTATTCTTAGAATTACTGTATTACTGTAGAAAACAGTAACTACAATGGAAAAATGGGGCACTTGTTTTCTGTAGCAACATCTATGTAAAATCTTAAAACCTAGCATCATTCAGTACCTCAACAAATAGACCAAATTTAATGGATTCTTTAATGTTGCATGGAATTCATATGTTGTTCAAATATTGCACAAAATAATTATCATTATTAACCTTTTGACCTATTTTTGTGGTCCTTCTTTGTAAAAGAAACACATTGGAAGCCAGTAATATAGTATTGTCTGATAGAACAATAGTTTAGGTAATAAAAAAAAAATCTAATCTAATTCAGATTGGGATCCTTTAAAGGATCCTTGCCAAACTGGAGTTCCATGGAAGGACAGTAATGTTTATTAACCACAGGTAGATTGCTGGAGGATATTTCTCTGGCTTCTGGCTGTTTTGCATATATAATATATGCATACATTATTCAGTGTAAGTTAGTTACACCCCTTTTACCACCCCTTTTACACACCTTTTACCACATGAAACTCCTAGCTATGCTGCAGATCAGAGATCAGCTGCATGAATGAATTCAGAAAGAGATGCCCATTTGGCCGATTTGAATTCAAAAGAAACAATTTTTGATCTGGGTTTATTGTAGTGAGAAACGGCTGCTTCCATAAAATTCAAAGCAAGCAGATGCAGATAAGAATCTTTGTTTATTAGGAATAGTTTAAAAAAATTCAAGATGCCATTTTAGGCCACAGTGAAATCAGCAGTTTCAGATATCACTACTTACATTTTACAGTAGATTTTGTATAGAATAATTATTTTCATAGATTCTTACAGGCATGAAAATAGGTTTCAGTTCATGAACTACTAGAATATCCTGAGCAGCAATATTCATGTTGTTTCTAGGGTTTTGTGAATGAGACAGGAAGACTACTTTATCCTAGTATTATTCCCTACTGAGTATCGATATATTGTCCCAATATCTAGGGCTCAGAGTCTGTTAAAGTTGCTGGTGCTAAAGTTGCAGGGGTGAGTACGGTGAAGACAGAGTATGTGCTCCAGCCATTCAACACATACTGCAGCTGCTGTGTAGCCCTTCAGGAAAAACAGAAATGTTTCATCTGTGACCTAATGTTGGGGCTGACCCAGGGAGAGACAGCTGACAGCTTGCTCCCCCTTCGTACCTGCTTTAAGAGCAACCCTTACAGGGCATCGATCTCCAAGGTGGCAGAAATGAATATTGCAGTAATCATACATTCCTGTGATT
>NW_010404137.1:14446-30692 GCF_000710305.1 Buceros rhinoceros silvestris | reverse complement strand
ATTCCTGCAATTGAACTATTTCTGCTAAAGAACACATCAGAGTTTAAAATCATAACATAAGACAGAGGCCATACAACCCAGCTACAAATTCTGTACAGGAAGAGAGAAAAGAACAGAGACAAGGGAGTAGCAGATGCACCCAGTTGAGGCAGCTGGGTCAAAGACCATGTCAAGAACCTGAAAAATCATAGAAAGTCTCTTAAAAGGCTGTCAGCAGCAAAAACACCAAGACTGTATAAGCAGGGACCGGTTTGAAGAGCAGCACTTTTGAAAGAATATGAAGCATAGCAGGCCATAATGACTTGGCATTAAAGGCATGTCTCTGTGGTGCACTACAAGGTTCTAATGATACAGAAATAGCACAACAGATTCTTTATGGTGAAAGCTCAAACGCCCAGGGACGGACATCTCTCATCTTCCTACTCTGCTCCATAGAGAAAATCAGCTTCTCAACTAATTTTTACAGGTGCTCAAATAATACGCCTCTGAGACACTATCCGAGCTCTGATATGGATAATGCAACCTCTTCATTATGTTTTAGCAATAGCATCAAAAAACTACCTTCTCCTCTAGGCATCTCCTAAAATCTTTCTTTTCCTCTTGTAGACTAGAGATTGGAAAGGTTGGAGGCAGACTTCATGAAGTGGAGTAAATCAACGAGTAATTACTACTCCTCACAGCAGAAGCAGCCAGCAGCGCTCCTAAAAGAGCGAGACACACAGACACTGTTAATATGCTGTTGTAATCTTGTGGCAGCAATCCAACACCTCAACCTGTTTCTTTCAGTGGAGAATAAGATGCTGCATCAATGACTTTGCAGATTAAAAGAAAAAAAACTTCATCAGTTTAAAGAAGAAATACACTAGACAAAAAAAGTCAAATGCAATCATTCAATAAAAAAACTCACAAGTAAACATTTGACAAAAGTGAATGATGTTTGATCCTCTCTAATAAAATGTGAAAGTCATAATCAATTACATTATAAAGTTTATTCCATTTTATTCCAAACTGTCCTTGCCGATTTTTTATCGTCATAACAAAACATTTTCATTTTCCCTAAATGGAAAATTGCTTTGCCATGTAAAAATGGTGTATTCTCCTTGCTTCTTCATCCATCAATCATTTCTGAAGTTATGATAGAACTCAGAAGTCCTTTCCTCTGCTGTAGATCACAGAGTCCTCACCTGTCTATCAGATACAAATACCTTCACCAAAAAGATCATGCAGCTTATGTGATATGAGCCACATGAATTTTACTGCAAAACATAGAGCAGGGCAGTTATATTTGTAGAAGTATTATTAAATTTTACATGAATTTCAAATCTGGAGAAGAAAACACTCTCATCTTACAAATATCTGTGAGTGCCTTTAAACTGAAAGTCAGTGGAAGTAAATATATCATCCAGAGGGACAGAAGGTATTAGGACATTCTGTTCTTATTGATCTGTGAACTGCTGCTCTCTTCTAATCAGAACGTCTATCTTAACTTGTTACTTCCAAACCATTAGTGCAGTCTAAAAGAAATATGTAAGTACAGGGGTTTTTAATTGCTTTGTAGAAATTTAGAATTGGAAGTTCATAGATGTTTCAGTCTGATTTGTACCTTGACCACGATGCTTTTTTCATTATTGTGCAGCTTGCAACCCAGGAAAGACTAGAACTATTAATAATTATTTGATCCTGTGCATGCACAGCATATTCAGCCCAGTAACTATAGCCCAGCTCAGAAAAGAACTGTAATTTACAATGTCGTGCTCGAAAGGGCCATGGCATGTTAAATGATTCACTATTAAGAAGAGTTGCAAACAAGAACTATTCAAAAATACCTTCTAATAAAGCCATATGCTCTCATGTGTCAAAATAGCCACTACCTACATATAGCCGTTAGAACTTCATGGCTGCCACTAATGTTTGGGCTTTCCACTCCTGTATCCACTAGTCGTTATGCTAAACTTGAGTCTCAAACACTTTGAGAAACCTGATTCAATACAGTTACACAAATTATATTCCATTTCAATGGAATCATACAGGCTACAGAAACTTAGTGTTCAAAGCAGCACATCAAGAGCTCAAACTGACAACAATGGTGACAAACATACTGTTCAACTGTGCATTATTAGGCAAACATTTGTACATCATAAAATACATCTAAGGATGTATTTTCTGGTTTTCAGAAGGTTAGGTCTAAGATGTTCTGAATATTCTTCAACCCCATACTCTTCAAAATATTCAAGCAATATAAACACGGAGGAATGTAGTGCTTTAAACTTCGTAATTTTCTGTACTAGGGCAATACATGAATTATCACTAGAAAAGTTGTGAAAATGTATAAGGAGCTTAGAAGCTGTGCTATCTATAAAACTAGCACAACGGTACACTACTTTGCTCGTGAGGGTTTGCTTCAGCAAGTGCTTACCTTGAGAAACGGTTATCAAATTTTTAGTTATCCTTTTCTTCTGAGTCTATTATACATTACATACCATAAATCAAATCAATTTGTAAATGAGACATAGGAGATGGAATAACAATGGACCATTATGCAAAGTATTGGCTTCTTTGCAAAGCTACTTGAGAATGACATCAAAATACTCGCCTTTCTCTGCTTATTAGTTACTATTCCATTTTCTTCCTGTTGGTTTATTCTTAGTCTTACCCATGGAAACTAGAAATTGAAGCCAATTCCATACAAACCACGAGAGAAAACTGTCCGTGATTCACAAGGTACAGTGATTTACCAGGTACGTACCAGGCTATGTGGAAGGCAAAAATGAGCGTGTCAGCTGAAAGCAATCTAGCAGAATTCAGATGTACCAGAAACCAAACCTAGAAGGTTGGTGATATAGAGCCCATTGTTCCCTTCTGTCTTCTCAACGACTCTACACCTTTTAGGCCTTTTAAATATGATTCAGCACAAGAAAATTCCCTCACAAATACACAGTTTCTTCTTCTTAGCAAAGTCTGCACTACACTTTTTGCCACATCAAGGTTTTGTCAACAAAAAAATTTCATTTTCTGGAAGTAGTGATTAATTGAGACGTTAAGTATTTCTAGGTTGTGCTTTTCCTTAGCAAAAATCCTACATCTCACCAAACAGAAACACACTGCGTGTTTAAGAAAAATATTGTATTTACGGTAGAAATTCAGAGCAGCCAATAATAATATCAAAAATTGAACTCCAATCCTGAGCTAAAACGTTCTCTAAGCTGTTTATCATCTTGATCAATATTTAGAAATAAATTCAAGAAAAATATTCTCTAGATTGAAAATGATCAATGATAATTTGATTTACATGATTAATTTTTGCAGAAATAGTGGTATTTCTGAGAATTAAGGCCAAAAATAAATAAAGTAATATCATTAAAATATCACTATTATGAATCTGGAATCTATACAAATTTATTTACCAGTATTTGTAACTCTAATACATTTACTATTATAATAATTCCCCAAGCTGCCATCATTCATTACAAAAACAAGCAAAATCTGAAATGTTTGTCTTTGAGATGTTCTCTTTGTTTAGCTCCATTTCCCTGCATTAAACTTTGAAGGTAGCTGTCAGCGCAGAACAGGAGCGAAGCACAAGGTTCCCCGTTGGTCAGAATGTAAGAGACTGGCAACCAGAAGCTCTCATTTGAGATAAAGATATATGCAGTTACAACATAGAAAAGCATGAAACTTCTGTCTAGCCTTTTTATTTTTCCTCCTCCAGAGTGTAAACCTTTCTGGGAAAGTGAAATCAAGGAACAGACTCCACAGGGAATAGATCATTTTGAGCAAGCCAGGTATGATCCTGTGCAAAGGAATGACAACAAAAGATAACTTATGCATATGGATTCCTTAACCTCCTGGCCCACAAAGAGCTGCTGTAACTGCAGACTTCCTCCCCTGTGGGAGCTGGGCGCTGCCCAAGGACACAGCTTGTGAGGCTCTCCACATCCACCAGGCTGTCTGCTAGTCCAGACATCACTGTTTCTGGTTAACCATAAGCGATGTTACCAGGATGGATGAAAACTTTACAAAATAGTTTCCCATTAAAAAACGCAAGTGTGTAAAACACTATCAGTTTGCTGACAACATGCTTAATGCAATAAAAGCCTCAAAGAAAATTGTCTGTTATCCTGATTTTTTCCTATCAAGACTTTAAGATAAGCTGCCCATCTGCTGTGCTTCCTTAGATCTCAGCCTTTCACAGTGCTCAGATACTTCGGGTTCCATGGCCAATTGATCATCTAGGCAGCTTATAAAGAAATTCTATGTGAAGAATATGTTGTTTAGACAGCTTTTTTCAGCAGAAAACTCTGTCAAACAATAGTTTTGGACCGCCCAGTTTATCAGTCTGCTCATCTGTCTATGAAATCCACTGCCTGTGCAGTGGATGCTCGGAAAACCCAGTAAGTAAACTATCTCAGAAAACACATAGCAAGAATTCCTGTGGATGGCTGGCATATCATCTTAATTCAAAAAGAAAAGCTTACAGAACAAAAGATCAACATTTTTTTCTGAGGAAAAGACTAGCTCTTGCACTGCTGGTTGAAGTTCATGCTTCTGCCTCTCAGATACTGGCCTCCCGCAAAGAAGCCAGTGGGTTCAGAAAAGCATTTCAAGAACTTGCCCCAAATACATAACACATTTTTTATCAGATAAGATTAAAACATAGATACTTAATACAGTATTTTATAGAAAACAAAGTAACCTGATGCAATGCACCACATAACTGGATGAGAAGCTATTCATATAACATAATAAGAAGAGAAGTTCTGGACAATTGTGTCAGATCGATAAGCAATAATGACTGAGGCAGAAAGTATTTCCACTGAGATTAATGGCCAGTTACAGGCTTGTCCTAGTGTTATAGCCAGATCCATTAAACCCACCACGTCATTAGCATTTAAGCAGATGCCCTGTTTTTTAGTTATTATTACAAGAACATGTATGGTCCTAAAGAGAATATCACTAGGATATTTTGTTTTCACTTCCATTCTTAGTGATGCAAAACATGCAGCACTAAAGCAACATGTTATAATTTATGTCCAGTTCTTTTCTTATCAAGATACTTCAATAACAGAAACTGTGCGTAACTCTTTAGAGAGTAATTTTGATATGATTGCGTGTCAAATCTAATTTTGACATTTTAAAGTCAAATTTAGTGCTAAGGCTAAATTTATGGAACTAGCTGATCAAGTTCTCCATTTGTTCTCCAGACAGATACAGTACTGATAAGAGCTTTTAAGCTTTCCATAATTTTCTCTTCGTTTTTAAATCACGACCACCTCCAGACCTTTTATTTCCTATCATGAGCCCTAAGACAGCCTATAACGGCATCAACTTCCTTTTTACACACAGCCTAAGACACCAGTTCTTTCCATTTCTTAATTTGGTCACATTTTAATTAGTGCTAATAGGTGTCATCAGGGAAGCACTATTTGAATGGAAGTAAACCAACTTTTTTCCATCACATGTACTACATGTCCTTTTACCTTCCTATAAGAAACTCTGAAATATCTTTATTTTAGACAGAGGCAACAACAAATCATGATCCTATTTCATTCTACAGATAACACTCCTGCTCTTCCCTTGTGGCTCCTTTAATTAAAATTAAAACTAAAAACCAACTTAGGAACTGATGCAGTACTCATGAGAATAATGGAAAGCCTTGGTGGATCTGGATTAGCCTCTTAATTTATATATTCTTCTGATACAGAGTAGCGCTGTATTCTGTATTACAGTCACTGAGTTCTCTTGTTGAGGTTTGTAAGACTCGTTGTAAGACAAGTGGAGTAGAGAGGAGGTAAGCACTGGGACAGCTAGGCCAAAGCAGAGGAAGAGCAATAGTGATGGACATGAAATAGGAGGAAGGAGAATCGAGCATTATAAAAAAAATCTGTTTTTTAAAAAAGAAATGTATTAAAATCTATATACTCTCTCTGAAAAATTAAACTCAAGCTTCTAAAGCAGTAAAGCCTACAGTCATCCACTTTTTCTCAAGCTAGATTGAAAAAATTTACCTGCTGTTCAAATTCCCAACAATACTGTCATTGCAGGTACACTGCGAAATTATCCCATCTTTATCCCATTGGTGCATTCCTTTTTTTCTGTTAACGTAGATACTAATGAAGGGCAAAAAGGAAGAATTATAATATAGCCAAAAAGAGAAGGAGAACATTCAAATGGCTTTTTTATTATTTTTTTAGTACACTCATTAAACTCAGGATGCACGGCCAGAGTAGCGATACCAGCAAACCTTTTCTAATTGCACATTCTATCTGCCCCTGTTCCGTGCGTTCAACCTGCGGAGAAGAGAGACATTTAAAGATTACCACGGCAAGTTTGTAATGAAGCGGATACCTCTTTGTCTGTCCTTGCGCCAACAGCAGCAGAAGGGATACTAATTAGAGGGTGAATTATTAGCTTCCCATGGTGCACTGCAGGGGCATTAAAAATGAGTGTAGTTTGTTGCTTCCCTTTTAGATGGTTAGTACTGGTTTAATATATTCTCGTTTCTAGGTGAGCAGCAGGGGACAGTTTTTATGATTATAATTGTTGCATAATTACTGGCCTAAGGTTGCCTATTGTTAAATAAAAATGCTGAGGTACTAATGTTTTATTGAACAGTACAAGTAGATAAAATTGTAATATATTTCCCTAAACAATATAAGCTTGTTATCTGGCAGCTTGGTGACAACTCTTAAGTTGTCTTATGGATAAAGACTCTGATTTTTTGCAAAGACTAAAATTAAAATGTGATTTTTTAAAAACTTGAAATACATTCAACTTAAAAAAAGAAGTGTTGTTTTAATGTATTGCAGAGAGGACCAAAGGCTGCATATAAACCTAACCTTCTGTCAGATTTTACCTCATGAGGAATACGAACTGACCTCAGAATTAAGACTTGTAGATCTCCCTTTTCTGCAATCACAAATATACAAATACATTCTAAATTTTCTGCCCATATTTTGTCTTTGTACTAATCCAAAAGTGATGAACAGTGTAAGAAATAAAAGATAAAAATAACCAAAATAAAAATAAATTAAGAAGCATTCAAATTAGAAATTTATAATAAATTCTTTGGCTCCACCTAAGGTAGCAGAAGAGCTGTTTGAAGGTTTTCATACTTCATCTCAATTTCCTGTTGTGGTTCCTGTGTGTCAGTAGGTAACAGGCTACTTCGATGTCCCATGGTTTATCCAGGTGGAGTTCTATCTGCCAGGCCACCTGCTCTGCATCAAAATTCCCTTTAGAGGATCATTCTGAACGTGAAGGATCAACTCCTGTCACTTGTGCCTATGTCACATTTACACAGACTTCTTTCAGAATTGGGCAAATTCCAAATGCAAGTCTTCAAACAACTGTCTTAAGTAAGCATGGTAATGTAACATAATCTGGTTCTTTCTCCAAAGGATGAGCAAGACGACATAGGATAAAGGCAATTGTTTGCAATATTTTTTGAAAAAGAAATTATTTTCATAAAATTTAGGCAAAAATCTGTTAGAAATTTGCTCAGCATTGCGCTAAAGCTGATAGATTTCCAGCAAAGATTACTCTTATGACTTATTTAATGGCAGAACCTCTCTGTTTTTCTTACTTTCAGAAAAATAAAACAACTAAAAAATAGTTACAATTTAAGAATAATTAGAGGACAGAAACTAACTGGCTGTCTTAAAGAAGTCTTTAAATGGTCTTTCACTGCTCTGTTCTCTTGTCAAGCCTGTCCTTCTTAATTACCAAATTCAGACAGCATAGGCCTTACTCATACACTTCTCAATGAAGAATAGGGTCAGACATTTAAAGATGTGGAGACACTGTCCTGTTGCCTTAGAACCCATTCTTCCTCTTGATGCCTTCAGTCTTTTAAGTAGCAAACCTGAAAACCTCCAGTTCCACCAGATCATTTGAGATATGCTATGGTTATGAGGAACATTTTGGAAAACAAGCCAATGCCTTAAAGCTTTTACTAAACTACATTTTTTTCTCTAAATCATGACAGACATTAATTTTTTTTAAGAGAAGTAAGGGTTTTTTTAGCTAGGCTCCTCTTGTATATCCAAACACACAACACAATTCAGGGGAAGAAAGGAAATAAAAACCCTGTAAGTACCATTGTCACTGTCTGGAGGTTCTCCTTCAAACTAATTCTGCCAGAAAGGAAAATATATCAACTCTGCCCATATTGATGCCTACTATTTCAGGTTATTGCATCTAAGAGATAAATAAGTGCACATAAGCGTAGTAGTACTTGCAATATGTTTAAAACAGCGTTAGCATTATAGTGCTCGGATCTTTAAAAATTGTTACAGAGTGGAAGACAAGAGTGTGCACTGGGCATTCACAGCTGGTGCAATATTGCACCCGATAACCCCCTTTCCTTACTCAAGTCATCAGAATCCTTGTTTAACTTCTTCCACCTTGACCTAGAAAATACACCGGTCATTTGCTGGTTTGGAAATGAAATGCTGATCTATGCAGTCCTGTGCTGGCAGCTCTGCACAGTATTTTCACTACAACGTTCTGCTGGCTGCCAATCTCAGAAAACCCCTTGGTGTTGTTGAACAATAAGAGATCACTGACCTTCCCTTCCTCTCCAATGAATGAACTATCTAAAAGCTAAGGCCACTGCAGAGATAAAACCAACTAAGGACCTGATGGCCTGTGTCATCAGGGGAGTGTTACGCTATTGTGATTAGAAGGATATGCCCGTTTATATCACACAAACCTCTCACAGCAAAGACAAAAGAAATGGTTGTGCGGGTTTGTAAACTTTATCTAAAACAAAACCTTGGTATTTCTACCAAGCCTACCTTTGCATTTCTGATGGGGAAAACCTCACTATTAGAAAACCTCATCGTTTCTTGTGAAAACCTTGGTGTAACTTGTTGTTTCTTTGTATTAATGTATTAATGTAATTAATGTATTAATTTCAACCAACTCTTCAGATTCCATTCCAGTAAATAGATTTTAAGCACCTGCCTAAACTGAGTCAGATACATTTCTGAACTGCAGTTATTTATTTTAACTTCAATCTTTCTGCTTTAGAAATGCAAAAAAAATATATTTTAAAGTTTTATGAGCCTTTTATGTTCAGAAACTGATTACGCAAGAGCTAGATTACAAGTGGGCTTGTATAGCTGCAAAAAGAGACCGAGGACTCAAGCATCCCCTCTCAAACAGCTCTGGAAAGGACTTAGCATCTCTGATTTTCTTGCACAAAAGGGCAACACATTCTCTCCCTGCAACTGAGGTGTAGTCAGTGATGAGGGTCTCTGCTGGCCAAGGAGACACATCACAGGAGAGCTTTGATGTGAAGCAGTTGAAGATTTTGCAACTCCCACGCCAAAACCAAAGATGCTAGAAGAAACTGTAACTCTTTGTCCCAACTTCTGTCAAAGATGAGTCTGTCCTGTTCACCCAGTTAAAACTGACAAACGTTTAACTTAATAGTAAATCAGTCAGCATCAGAAAGAGACATTCCAGTGCCTTGCACTGATACAGTTAATAAATATTTGCATGCAGAGGCTGCTTTTTGTAAGAATAATAACAACTGTGTTTGTGATCAGGAATTCTCTGAAAGGAAAGACCAATCTTAGTCTCAGCAAGACCAAATAGGATTGAGCGGCACCCTTAAAGGTCTCGTTGTGTAAGCCTCACTGGATTTGCTTTCATCGCATTATTTAAAAGATAACGGATTGCCCAAAGCAAGAGTAATCAAGACCTAAAGAGTGACTGCTTAAGCAAAATGACAGATGAATACAGCCACTATAAAAAAAGAACACAGCACCAAGGAAAAGTCCGTTTTAAACAGGAAAGCAGAAAAAATACCTACAAATGCTCACTTTTTACAATGCTATGATTACTAGAGAGATTCCTTGACTGAAATATGAGTGCCCATTAACCTGAAGTTAGAGATAGTGAGGAAGTAGAATAAAAACTTAGTATTAGGGGAACAGATCCCATTCCCTGAGCTGGATTTATCTTGTTCTCACCCTCTGTACAAAAGAGGGAAAAGCTGCTCTATGGTTGGATGCACAGCATATTAGATAAAGAGCTTGAACCTCTTCCCCACGCTTTCCCATGCATATGGTGGAAATTATTCCAAGAAAAACATAGAAACTACATGATATATAAGCAATATATTATTAAGTGATAGCAATGAAATTTTTTTTTTAAATTAAATGTAAGATAAGTTGGTACAAGTTCCAAGGAGATAAATAGAGTTACCAAAACAACCATGTAAAAGGTGGTTGTTTTGCACCAGGGGAAGAGGGGAGATGGGTGGAGATGAGAGAGGTGGAACAGGGCTCTTTATATGAATAAGAACAAACCAACAACAAATAGCTTAATAAAATAGTTGTTTTAATACAGTAGAAAAAAAAGAGGAATATAGGTAGCAAATCTTAGGAGATGCTGGAAATCCCATGTACAGTATCGGACAGACCCTGGATGGATTTTCCCATGGTATGCTGCATGGAATCTGTAAGAGCAGCTCCCCCATTTGGGAAATCTGACTTATTATACGGTTTTGTCACAAAAACCCAAATCTATTCATCATTTTTGCTATCAAACAAAAGAGAATTCGCGTAAGAACTTCTTGCTGCGCTTTTAGACAAAGATGAGGCACGCCAGCCGGTACCGAGTGGGTGCTGCCCACAGGTTCCTCTGTTAAAATGAGCTGGCTGAGCTTATTCTGGCATCCAGGACATTGTGCAGGCAACACAGGGCTGGCGGCTACGCTGTTCCCACAGCACAGGTCCAGGCCTGCTCGGGTCAGCTGTACCGTGCAGCACTAACTCATGTACTATGGTCTTCCAGTCAGGATTACTGAAGTGCTGCAGGAAAAACGCCTGTCTTAAGAATGTGTTATTTCTGCTGAAATGATACTTCTTACAGAAAATGCTAATGGGAAGAACCAACCTAATGTAATAGGGCATTTTGACAAGGTTTAGAGAGAAAGGACCAGCCCACATTTTGTTATAAGAAATGTTAAAAAAAAATTTTAAAAGTGTTTACCTAACCACAGGTTTCCTGAATCACTGTTGTGGTAGACTGCTAAACAAGTATTTCCAGTGAAGAAATAACACTAATTTCTGAAATATTCTTGCTTTAAAAAAATAAAATAAATTATATTATTTCATGTGAGAGAATAAGACTCTAGTCTTCACAAAATGCTTTGATTATTGATCCTATATAAAAAGATTATTTAGTATCTCTCAATTTGTTTCCCATATATATCCTTATGATAAGGACAAATGCAGAAAAAAAAATCTACTGATGTTCTTTCACATTTGACTTCTTTCTGATCACTTTTAAAAACACCTGAAGCAAACCATTCTGAAACAAGAATGCTGTTAGTCTGCTTGCCAAATAATCAAAGAATGCAAATTTTGCTTTAAAAATTTGGAGGTATTGCATGAGAAAATGGGTTCTTAATATGATTCCCACCCTACAAAGTGAAAAGAAAATAACATATGACCTCTGCATCCTGTCAAAACAACCTGAAAATAAAAATTAGAAAATTGAGAATCAGAGCAAAACTCACATGTAGCTTTATGCTGAAATACAGAAAAACAAAATACATTCAAAAAAACATCTGGATATATTGATTTGATGATGCACAATGCAAGGGGAAAAGTATTACATCTGATAAAGATTTGACCACTGAAACAAGTTGATCCAGCTCCACACACAGCTGTGATTAAAATCAATGACTTGTAAGATGCCGTCTTAAATATGATTCTGAGTACTAAGTAACACAATAGAGAAGGTCAGGGGAGGTCAGAGAAAGTCAGGAAAGGGGAGGTCAGGGGTGGGAAGGGAATTTCAGGGAAGGGAATTGATGAGAGAGGGGAGAGGGAGGGGGAGGGCGAGGAGAGGAGAGATGGAGAAGACAAACTGAAAGTATAAAGAGAATGTCAGAGAAGAGAGAGTCTAAGCAGACTTCTCAGGGAGAAGATCAGAGAGGAGAAGAGACAATAAGAGAACACAGGATGAGCGAAGATGGTAGAAGAGAAAGTCAGAAAAAAGAAGGCGAGAGAGGAAGAGACGGGAGAAGGGAGGAGACAGGAGGAGAAGGCAAGGCAGGTTCACCTAAAATCATGCTGTTATGTAATACTATACTTCTTTGTGAGGAATAAAAGCTCCATTAAAAATCTACGGGGTTTATGTTAGGAAGAACCATTAGTTTTCTTTTTTTGCTGTCCATATTTTCAGTCAGTACAAAGCAAACCTAAAAAGTAGGAATCTGCTCCACCATAGGCTCATCCACGAGCCCCGGTGCCATTGGCAGCGTGCGTGCTCCACTCTGAGCAACTGCTTCTCTGTTGTTCCCTCCATTCCCTCCTTCCATGCATTGTTCTGTCCTTTCTTAAATATGTTTTCACAGAGGCGACACAAACTCCTCCGAACAGCGGGTCTATTGCCAAGCTGGCTGGAAGTAGCACAGGGCAGACCCTGAACTCTATCCACAGGTGCCTGCAGCCACCTCAGCTACTAGAACCTTGTCATTTATACCCAATACAAAAGTTAGCAATTATTGGCCTGCTACTGATCTGTAAAGATAGAGAAAATCAGGACTTATCAGGACCTTTCCTCTTAACAGAGAGAGAAAGCATGTTGGAAAAGCAAAAGGGGATTTCTGAACTCTTTGGTTATGAATAGCAAAAGAAAAATAAAAGGAAAGACAATAAAACTTTGCATCTTTTTCTCCAGTTCACGCTACCATTATCCATCCAAGGGGATTTTTTTCAAAACTTGGAATAGTAAAAAAAGGGGGGAAGAAATTTTTTTAAAAAAAAAAAAAGAATAGCAGGTAGTCCTGGGGTTAATTTCATGAATATGAAAAGTCTAACACTATCTCATTCACAATCTGCTTTTTGTGCTTTCCTGTTTATTAAATCAATGCAATTATAATTCCATTTAAAGTTGATACTTAAATGTGCTTAACTATGTCAAGGAAAGAAAGAAGGTTTTGGAGGGTTCCATTCAAAACCTCTTTAATAAAAATGGATTTGTTAACATCACTTGGGGTGTTCATAAGACAGCTGCCCTTCTTTCTTTACTATTTTTCTCTGCAACTCATGGGTCACTAATGATGGCATTTTCACCAAGCAGCAGTGACATGCTAAATTAGTCTGTATCCTTTTGGCAATTTAACAATGAGCATTAACTAATAAACTTTAAAACCAAATGATATCATTGATACAAAACTAGGAGTTTTTCGAAGGAAGATAATTGGAAGCAGAACAAGGAATTTAAAATGCTAATTTTTTTAATAAAATGGATGCAAAATTAAACATGTAAAACATGACAGATGAAGAAGCCAAAAAGACATACAATTTAGGAAAGTATAAGATGCAAACAGTTCATTCCTATTTATCACTACAACAGGGAAATGTCAAGGAGTTTTAATGCTTAATGAGCCCATCAAGCTTAGAATATACCAATTTTAACACTTTAGTTAATTGGCTGCAACATTTTTGTCTTCAAAGTCCCCTCTGTGGCCCCTTCCTCCTCTTCCACCCTTCCAAAATGGCAGTGCAATAAGCATCCTGCCTGGACTAAATTACACTTTTTACAGGACATGTGGTAGTCTGTGGGTTATTTTTGAAAAAGGTGGTTCAGATATTTCTGAGAGGATATTTTACTTCTGGCATGGCATTTGTTTTGCTAGATAACAACATAGATACCATGAGCAATGGTGGAACAATAATCTGCTCAGCTTCACCTTTCATACAACTTCACATTAAAGACAGACAAGCCTTGCTAAGCTTTCCATATGAGACACAGAGTATCAATATCCAGATGCATAGTACAGAAAAATAAATTACTGGCATTATATTACCCGATATTCTTAGGTATCTTTAATCTCAATATCCAAAGTCTACCCTTGGGAGCATGAGGTAGGATTAAGCATTTCTGGCTTGCTTAAGCCAGAAGTTATTTTAGTCACCTGTGGCTGTAGCTTTTGTACACATACCCCATGTGACCTTGCGCTAGAAACGAGAGCATGGGATACAGAGACACAAACCTTTTTTCACTGTAACTCCAGAAAGAGTGTTTGCATTAGAATATATAGTCTAGAATATATGATAACTGATGAAGAATGTGAATTACCGCACAGATTTTGCTGCTGCTTTTTTATGTAGTTGAAATTTAAATGCAATGTAAAGGTACCGGCATCCTTCCAATTTTTATATCATCCATTGAAGCTAACCTCATGTAACATTTTAAAATCATATCCACAGATAACTGTGATGCTTCTTTGGAGGTATCTGAAATTGGTATGTTTCTTTTGGAAGCTACCAAAGTAGATCATGTAGAAGAACATCTAGAACATCTACAGCCTAGGTATAATTTGCCAGGCAATAGCTTGTACATTGAGATATCTAGAAAAGTCAGATAAATCAGACATAGGCAAATTTCCAAGCTGTACAGAACGATTTTGAGGATATTTGAGGACTTCATACAGAAAAACAAGGATGTAAGCCCAACTGCTAGTAAAAGAAACCATAGACAAGTCTTTCTAGATCATCAGGTTTTTAAGATCAGGAAAGTGGACAGCAACATGTTTTCAAATCTTGCCTCTGAAAGATTTAGATGAAACCAAATAAGTACACAGCTATTACTGCTTCTCTGGCTCTATTTTTTTCTCATGGATAATCTAGATAATGTAAGATATCTCTTTGGAAATAAAGTATTTCCTAATTAAAATACAGGCAGTCCTCACCCAGTGGGTGTCACACCATTCCATCTGTGGACAGTACAGGTTTGGTTGTGTTTTTTCTAGTCAGTTCTGAATAAATACTGTTAGAAAACAAATGGTTCACATACAATAGTCAGATGAATAAACATTTGTTTTAGAAATACACTTAAGCAGGTGCATAAACCCCATCAAAACCAAGGGATTCATACTATGTACAAATGCTTTCTTGCATATTCATATATTTAAGCATAAATTTCTTGATTTACATCAAGAAATGTAAATTGGATTTGACTTTCTTTTAAACCAATGTAACTAAGTAAATAGCTGTTATTCAAATACAAGCTCAGAGAAAAATCTGATGATCTGATAATTCTGCGATAATGTCTTGGGGTTTTTTTGATCAATTTTCATACCTGAAGTTATATTGCTTCAAAAAAAAAAGTGCAAAAAGTTAAGAATAACCCCATCCTTCTACAAAACATGCATTGGACTCTCTACAGAGATAAAGTTCATGCACCAAACAAGAATCTCCTTTTGGTTCCATCAGTTTTCTCTGAATTATCTTCCTGACAGTAGGTGTGTCGGATGGCAATGCTTATTTTGACTGAATATTATCCATTGAGCACAAGTTTAAATTAAGACAGTAGGGAACATTTCATCTCCTTGCTCTAAATAATGCTGCCCCTTTAAATCCCAGTAAATATGCTTTATTGGCAGTAGACCTCAAAGATTAAAAATATCCTCCCCCAAAAAAAACATGCTGAGTGATTGATACATATTACCATTGTTAAGAGGCAGCTGACACCAGCTGGCCTCATGCTTCATCCAGCTTGCCCATTAAACCTGCCTCACTGCTCTGAATGAGCTTATATAGCAGAGTCCCTGACAAAATCTTGGCTGTCAAGCCAGACAATCACAACTATTCAATATCGTGTGCATAATTGTATCAGCAGGGAGACAAAAGATTATTATTATCACTGAATAACTAAAAGGTACAGACCTTTTCTGAGTAACATTAACACTTGAATGTTATATAGTACAACGTCTTTCAGCTCATCCTGTTTGGGAAATGCTGATTCTTTCATCTCCACAGCTGCTAAGCTTTCTTAGGTTGCAGAACGACAAGTGTTAAAAAAAATGAAAATAAATAAATAGACGTCAAAGAGGAAAAGGATTAGGAAGGGAACAAAACTGCAAAATTTGTGCAGTTGATTAAGCGGCTGAAACCACCACTTGTGTTCTGTATTGATTCTCACACTTTATTTTTTTATTTATTTGATTGATGACAATGGTGTTTCATGTCAGCTCAAGCCACAATTATATTTTACAACCATGTTTGTGAGAGCTGAACTAAATGAGAACAATTGGATCAGAAAGCCCTCAGTCACATTTCTTTGATTTAGTGAAGCAGGAGCCTATCCTTATTGTGCTGTTGCTAAAACCATCAGTAATTAAAGCTGAGTACTTAAATCTTTGAAGTTCATCAAACAACATGCCCAACAAGCTTGTTTATTGCTTGAGATGTGCTAAACCTGGAAGTCAAACAACCCAGGA
>NW_010404137.1:0-14333 GCF_000710305.1 Buceros rhinoceros silvestris | reverse complement strand
AGAGCGGTCTCCTGAAGATCTGAAGATCCAGAGGAAGTATTTGTTAGTTAGAATAATTTTAGAGGCAAAATATGCCCATTTCCTTTAAAATACTACTCCGCAAATAGCTCCCAAATTGTTTACATTATATGGGTTTTGATGATGCTTCCCATGTTAGTCTTTGCAAAAATGGAAAAGTATTACATTCAGAAAGTAATATCAGTTAAAGGAACAATGAGGTTCTGATTAGAAAAAAAAAAGAATTAGCATACTTGTAAGTTCATTCCCATTCGGCAACACTTTTGAGGAATTTACTTAGGTTTGAGAAGGATCTTAAGAATATACTTAAAGGATGTGCTCAAAAGATTCGTTGAACCAAGGTTCAAAACATTGCTTTTAGAAGACAGCGCATTTCAAACTTCGGCTTTAATAGCTTCGTTCACAAAGAGGTGATGAGCTGTGGCGTGATCCTAGTGCTAGTTCTAATAATAATGTCTTCCTTCAGAAAGCCATGACTGCTATTCCTTCCAAACCTGATCAGAAAACACTAACTCCATGAGTTCTCTACCTGAACCAATCTTTGGACCTCTCTTTAACATTGACTCGAATTACAAAAATTTCACCTATGTTTGAAAAATATGCGACTTTTGAAGGTCTCTGTAACTCACCAGTACCTGTCACTGTAAGAGACACTGTGATTTCATATTTTTATGTATGTAAATTAGATAAATTATTTCAATAACAATCTGTCACACACAGGTGAAAAAATATCTTTTGTCAGCAAGAAAAGTCCATGTTTGGAGAAAAAATACAACTAGGAACTCAGAATAAACTTGTCCTATGGAAAAGTTCCTACACTAAAATCAGTGAATTTTTTCATGCTAACTTCAGTGTGATAATGCTCAGAATCCAGTATTTACTATGAAGAAAATGAGGAAATTGTTTAAATATGTAGTGATTATCTACAATGTTTTATGCTAGAGCAACTTTTTATAGGTAACTTACTCGTGATCAGGAGAAAAGAAAGCTTGCTCACACATCATTCTAATATACTCCATCGGGTAATTATTAAATAATTTGTATTTTTGTCAGAAGAATTTATTCATATTCTTGTATTTTAACAACACCCATACCATTCTAGCACCTTATTAGTATAAATCAAGCCATGTTACCAGTACAAAAAAAGTTATATGAAGGAAAAAATTAAGCAGAGAAATAAATTAACAAAATAACCTTCTACCTTAACCCAACAAACATTTTTCATTTCAAATTAGGAATATGTGTGGCTCAGGTGAAGATTCTGACAGCACTGATCCATGTAAATGTTTGTGACATTGAAGACAAAATGAATGCTAGCTAGCATGTCTTGCAAGTTCTTGTCAGATTTCTGTGGTTGATAGATTACTACTGGTTTTTATCAGCATTGCAAAGTTATGTCATTGAGCTCAAATCTTTTCTAGGTACAACAAAAATACCCAGTAAAACATGCCCCTGCTCCAACTTCACATTAGTAACAGATTACAGAACTATGGGATTGACTTCCTGAAATGCACAGGAAACCTTTTAAACGAAACAATCTTCTTAGAGACACTCATCCAGATCTAAACACCGTATAGCTGTCAGAAGCTGCTGAATAGAAACCTTAAAGTAGTGGTCTTGGAAAGCTGGGAAAAGGAGGGTTGTGAAAGTGACCCTAGATTTTATCAATTCTAGTCTGACTGTGAAGAGAGCTCCAGCAGCTGAGCGGCAGTAATATTTGCCTGAAACACTCCTGCTGAGTCTCTTGACTGACTTGAAGCAACTTACTTTTCGCCCAACTTGATACAAGCAAAAGTAGCTTTAAGGGAGAAAGGACACAGAGCCAAATATTTTTGAGCTACAGTCCTCATAAACAGCCATCACCTGAGCAACTAAGGTGAACTCTGTCTACTTTATTGTTACAAATAAAACAAAATACCAAATCGGGGAGAGACTTTACATCGTGTACAGACTGGACTGGTGGAGCAGACTGGGAAGTGTTTCTGCTTATCATATCTCATAAAAAATGTAGGGGGATATGGAAACTTTACCTTTGTGGTTCTTTAATGTAAATTAAATCTTTTACTTGTCAAAATGATATCAAAACGCCAGTAGAAAGAACAGACTATTCATTTAAAAAGTAAACAAACAAGACAGCTTTGATTTGAAATGAAAACAAACAGCTATGAATAAATAGGCCTTCATTATTTTGGAGACTTTGGAATTCTTGTGGATATATTCATGAAGTAATCATTGAAAAACTTAAACTCAAATAAATCAGGTATTTTCCAATGCCAATATTCTCTGAAGAGTACTGCAAGTGGTTATTAAATCACAGTTCCTTGAACTCCTTGCATCAGGAATCTCTTTTGCACCCAGTTAACAGAAAGAAATGTGTGACATTAAAGTCCCTGTAATCTTGCAAAACCAAAGAATATTGTGAGTAGACACTAGCAGTATGTCACCATGTATTAACAGTACTAAAATCTGTTAATGAAACTACTATACATATAGTAAACAGCAGGAGTTTTGGAATGCCATGCAGCTTTTAAATTATTAGCACTAATTAGCCAAATCAAAAAAAGATCAGGAAACACATTAGAAGTGAAGACAAGTCTACCTGTATTGCTGTGTCAAAATTACATTTCCAAACAACCAATTAGTAAAGACGACCTTTCAGGCCAATAAGCCATATGTAAAGTGGGACGGCTTCATTACAGTGGTTCCCTAATTAAAATGTAAAGGCTGCTGATCGTTGCATAATTAAACAACATGCCATGTGGTTTCATCTGGCAATTGCAAGCAGCTAGGCCTAAAATCATTAATGACTTAGACGTTGTCTAAATGAGTCCAGAGACTGTAGAACTACATTCTGTCAGAACGGAGAGCATCCTACGGTCATTATGGAGATAATATCCTCCAAAGGGACTGTTATGTATAAAATGTTGAAGTTCTTTCTCTCAAAATTACTTTGACTTTTTTATATCCAGTTTTCTTACTAATTAGCCTAAAAGAAAAAGGCTAGCAGGGCTAATTAACTTCCAGCTACGGTAATCTAAATATGAAGCTGCGAACCAGAGATTTTCCCTGTGGACATTCTTAAAGTTTTTCATAAGTTAAAGCTCTGCTATTGAGAAATTATTTGTTAGGTAACCTTATGTCTTGACTGAGAATCCCTTATGCGGCTTCTCCCTTTACAGAATGCCTGAGTAGCAAAACCATTCGCAGCAGCAGTTCTCCATGTTCCCTATAGCACAGACACTCCCTTCAGCCTGACGATGCACACAAAGACTAAAAACTGAACACTAAATCTCTAGTAATGTGAGTTTACCGGAGAATTTTTGGGGGTGGAAAATGTTATGCAAAGTAACAATGCCAGTCACAAGAAGAATATGTATTGTGAAAACAGACACGCCTCCTAATCCATAGTTTCGGAGTAATGGGCAAAAAAAAACATTAGTTCAAGTGCCTTTGAAAATGAGACCTATTATAAGCAGCCAGAAACAGCATCTGTTCCACATCCCAATCAATACTTTGCAGTTAATCTTCTGCTATTCTTGCATCTTCCATGTGTTCATACACACCTTTACTGCAACAGGGAATTCAGGTGCCTTGTTTTGATTACTTTGATGCTAAAACTCATTCGAGAGCTTTGTCATTTGAAAGGAACACTGGATCTAACTGAACTTGAAAGAAAACCACTTGGCAGAAAAACTAAGTTCTTAGTGATTGTCATATTTGCAGATAATAAAGAACTGAACAAATTTAGTGGAGAAAGAATGAAAAAAATACAGGAACAATAAATACCTGAAAAAGGCAAGTGCATAGTCATCTAAGAGTGAACGTTCGTGAAATGCAGTGCAAATTTTTTCTCAGCTCACAGTATCTCTTTCAAGTCATCAGCTTCTCACCAAGGCTTGAAGAATGGAAAAAGAATCAAGACTTCCTCTTGAATTTAACTTTTGTTTCTTTCTCTTGTATGTACAATGTGTGCATTTTTCTTGTTCCAAACACCACAGAGACTAGTCACAAAGTAAACCACCAAGATGAACACTAAAAGTGAGAGAGACAACTCTCAAAAAACATATTTTCTCTTCACAAACCTCGTAGTGGAAAACCACTTTCTATTTTTATTTCCATCATTTTCACTGTTTTTCTCTCTCTCTTCAGAAATTCTGTGGATTAACACAGATGTAAAACTGATCCAGCAAAAATGATCCAGTTTCAAACAGTGTAAAGACAAGAAATCGGCCAAATGCTTCTCAACAGGCTTCTACTTCATGCAAGCAATTTGCTTCAAAAATTGCAAATCAGAGTTACTTTCATTCTAATTAAATGAGGCATTTCCTCTCTGAGGTTTCTGTATTTCTTGCAGTTTAAACTTTGTGTTGGTTCTATGGCACACTGTTACAATTGTTTTGACTATTCTTTTTCATTTCCAGTTTAGCAATTGCAATCAACTTGCTGCCCAGCAATCAGCCTCAGTATTTCTTCTGTTGTCTCTAGCATAAACTAAGTTTTGCTCTAGATAGATACAGCACTGTCCTCTTTGAACTTGCTGGAGAATGGTTATCAGCTGTGCCTGATTACTCTGCAGATCTTCCCTCTGCTAGAAACATAACACAGAAAATCATTATAGTAGGAAAACCTGCTGTTTCCTCATTCAGTCTATTGTTAACACTAATTTTTTCCCTCCTGTGTCTAATGGCCTTACTCCTCACAAAGACTCAAGGCTTCTTTACAGCGTCTCAGTTAAAACAATGCTGCCAACTGGAAAACAGACCATGAGACTTTTAAATACTCTTGTTATTCACAATGAAGTTTATGTACAGTCAAATTTGCCTCTTCCAAAAGAGGAAGTTCATGAAAAAAGGTCTTACTGGATGTCTCGCTACTGGGAAACAATTACTTTCCCATGGATAAAATATAAAAGGGTGACTTATCTTTTTTATTTCCATAAAAGACAGCACTCTTAATAAAAGGATATATTCATAGTTGATCCTTTTTATTCCAAGACAATACGCCTACAATGAGCTTCCCTAATTATTAATGTAATTCTAAACAATAGCTACTGAAAGCTCATAAATTCACATTTGCATGCATGATGCATCATCAGGTCTGGACTTCCCATTTTCCATTTTAAAATACAGTAAAAAAAAAAAAGCCCTTTTCTGAGGAGCTAAGCATAGATGTTTCAAGGAGACTACGCACCTGAGAACTCTATGCAGCAAAGGTTTTTAAAGAGGAGACCACTGCTGACTTGTTTAGTGAAAAAATATGACTGTTGCTGACTAGGGTTTACCCCACTGTGGGGTTTACAAAGTTTTCAGAATGCTAGTTACTCTGTTTCCTCTAAGAAGGATATATTCAAATGTATATTCAAGTTACTGCTTTACACACACTATTAATGTGGTATCAAACAAGATTCTTGTAGCTGTATTAGGAACTTAATTTTAGAAATATAAAATCATAAATTAAGTTTGATGTCCTCTAGAGAACACAAACACACATCTTTCATGCACCCGTCTCCACACAAGGAGCAACGAGCAGAATGATACCCGTAGCCAAACTATTTTCTCTTGTTCTGACAAGGGTGATGACTTTGCTCGTTTCTCTGCCCTGTCATAAAATAGAATATAGGGGTTGTCCACAAACATGAGCAATCTGACAGGCCATCCTCCTCACCACTCCTGAGTTTCTCCGTTGAATTTTTTTTCCTATGTTTTCTAATTCATAAGCAATGAAGGCAAGAGAGTTAAGAAATCCCTGGAATTCCAACCAAGAGTATCAGTTGACTGCAGTTTCTTAGCACATATTCTTTGTTCAAATACTCCTTTTCACTCAAAAGCAGAAACTCTGTGTTCCAAAAAAAAAAAAAAGACTCAGTATGGCACACGTTTCCATAATTTTCTTCTGAGTGTCAAAAGTTTATTTCCTGACGTTTGTTCTTTTTCCCATGGTACACTAGAAAACTGGAATTCTGGCATCCAAGTAAGACCATAAATTTGGCTCTAATACATGGCTTTCTAGAGAGGTCAGGAAATCAGTGGTAAAAGCTATAGTCTGTTACACCCATTTCTTTCCTACTATCACTATTGTGTAAGTTAACTCCACAGGACTGCTAAAACTCTAAGATAGGGAAGAACCAATGAAAATGCATATATATAATTAAAAGCAACTGCAGTAGAACTTCATCTGCCCCTCAGGGGTGGAACAACCATAAAGGTTTTGCATTTATATCTCTCCTATTTGTATCTTTCCAGTCAGACTTCTAATAGCAGTCTGCATTTGTTGACTTTTCAGAAGAATTAGTAAACAAAGTGAGCAAACATGATGTCTCCAGGCAGTATCACTTTATGGGACTTTATTTTAGCAGGGTAGAGTCATGAGGGATCAGAAGGAAAACTCCGAATTTTCAAAGTACAGCCAAATCACTATCCCTTGCAGGGAATGTTCGGACTCCTGTAAGAAACTACCTGTTTCAGATACTAAACCTTCACAAAGGCACAGAAATTTATAAAAGATCATTCCATTACTGGGAAACTGTTAGTACTGGCAACATTGCAAAATGTAAACAATAAATTACAGTGCATAATTTCGCTGTAAAACCAAGAATTCTTAAAGCATATTAAATATTTAAAAGAGCCAAAAGGTAAACTTTCGAGAAATGTCAATAGCAATTCAAGTTTGTTCTGGGGTAGTTATATATGCTGCAGGGTTGGTAGCAATTTTTTCTCTCTACAGTCATTCTTTCTAAACAGCTGGAGGCATTGATCCAAAAATCTGCTCTCAGTTAAACCTGGACAAACTCATTACTGTGCAAGCACAAGATACAGTAAGCAACAAAGTTCTCCCTTATTCCTGAATTCCTGATAATAAATGTAGGGTAAATACCCTAAGTACTCCTTTGTGTCTTTCCATCAACCTTTCTCAAACAGTATCACAGAGAACAATCTTATTATATGCAGTACGTAAGAAAATAATGGTCTTAGACCATTATGTAAATGGGCACTTCAAAACACTGCAATATATTCTTAACAATTATTTTTCTGAACTCAGTCAAACAGTGTGCATAGTTACAAACTCTTGTGACACCCTAGATGATACAGAGTTGATGATTCTGTGGATTTTGGTTAAGGAATAACAAAAATTAAAAAATAAAATCCTTTCTGCAGCATACCTAAGAGGCAATCTCACAAAATCAAATGTTTGTAGATAGATGGCAGAAGATTTTAGGGTAAAATACCTGTACAAAAGGAACATGAGTAAGGATAATTCCACATCCTTACATATAATTCTTTGCCACCTCAACCATATCTTGAATCCTAGCTGAAAATACAACATTTGCATTTAACTGTGAGCCATGAAAATATGAAACATTAAATATGAATGTTTACACAAAACTTGCAGCATTTCAACACATTAAAATATCAGGATAATTCTAATGTACATGCAGAGTTTATGCTACTGTAATCCCATTGGTTTTATGGGTTTGTAAATTCTTGCATAGCAAAAGTTGCAGTAAAAGCATTAACTGACAATACCAAGGAGAAAGGACTGAGAAAATCCTCAAATTTACTATGTACAATGAATACCCTTTACCTCTAAAAAATACTATTCACTATAGTATTTTCTGACCATTCCTACCGATGTAATCTCCTCTTAATTTTTTTAATTCAAATTAGCTGTTCAGATCAGATTAGCTATACTGTCAGATGCCTAAATGGAATGATTTTAGATCACTTTGGCAAGAGTATTAACTAAAAAATGAATTGCACCATTTCAGGGAATCAAATAAAACAGGATTTGGTTCTGTATTGTACCTCTTTATGGACAGCGTGTCCTAAACCACTTTAGAATAGTATTTTACTGACAGCACAGCGAGTACAGGAAAATGTGGCAGCCAGAATGCTCTCAGCAGAAGTTCAGATATATTCACAGGCAATAGAAATTCTTTTATTGAGAAGACTTGTTGCCCAGGAATCTAGGGCTTATTTCTGTTCTTTTTCACAAGAGAGACCTGAGACAAGTTTTTATTCAACAAGATAAGGATCCTCTTAGATCCTTCACATCAGACATGTTAACTGGTTTCAGTTAGAAGGCACGTTATTTCACATCACCTAACAGAGTATTGCAAATGGAAGGCTGAATTGTGGTGAAGAAAACTGTGGTGAAGATAGTACTAAAATATAGGGAATATGATGAAACAGCATAACCTACACTGCTTTCCTGATATGATTATGCCTTCTAAAGTCTGAAAAAAACCCCAAACATATAACCCTGTTGATGTTAGTATAGATGATAAAATTCCCAATGCAGACTCACTCAATTTAATTTTTGTGAGTCAGTAAAATGGGAAATGTATGCTGACCAGTATATTCCCATATATATACATTTACGTACATTGCTGGCATAGGCTACATCACAGCTATGATACCAGAAACACTGGAATGTAACTGGTAGAACTGAAATAAGAGAATTGAAACTGAGTCACACTAGATTCAGTCATTCAAACTCTTTGAACAGTTCTTGAGGAGACAAATATAGCCATAAATTTTTGGAAAGGGGAATGTATGGGATATGGTAATGCATTTATCTTCCCTGTAAATATCAAGATCCACACTTTAGCCTCAGAGATGTGTAGTTAGCTGTCACTTCCTGTGGAATTAGGATCACGTGCTTGTTTCCCGCAGCCCACAGCAGTGATTTTTCCCAAGGCCAACTTCACCCCTTCCGCGCACATTCCCTCTGTCATCGACTCCCAGCCCACCATTGGTTGTTTTATTTCATCTGAATTGAATCCCCTCTATTGTCTGATCTTAAATCAAGTTGGAGATTTTTTGCAATCGAAGACATTTGGATTGCTAGCTCCAGCCAGGTCCTCGAATGTGGAGGCCTTCCTTTTGTAGCATGGGATGGATATTCTAGAGAACTACCATGGATTTACATTGTTATCTCTGTGAAAAATAGCCAACTCCAGCATATAACGAGAGTGCTGTGCGTCCACTAAGGGTCACAGACAGTACTCTAGGATCTCATGGGAGCCTCCTGCCAGGCCAGTACTGTCCAAATCATTATTTGGGTTATTTGGGGGGTTTTTTGCTAGTATCAGGTACATTCTCTCCAGCGCTGCATCTGAACTTAATTACTTGGCTTCGCCCAGGGCTGCAAACTGAGGCAGCTTCGAAATGAGGGTGGCTTATATTAAATATATTTTAATTACTGTCTTCTGCATCCATAACAGTAAAGGTGGTTCTGATAATCAAGTGGAATTAATTTTCCTTCTCTCAGATCAGTAGTATTATTCGAGACTTTCACAGGAAGAAATGCCTGTCATATTTTCTTCAAATAAAATAGATAACTGCCTTCTTAAAAATTATGAACATCCATGGAAACCAGGAATCATAGGTCTGTAAACATAAGTTGCACTCAGATTTTCAATTATCTCCTGGCTGGTTGCATTATTATTACAAAATGTAAGCTATTAACTCAATCTGATGTTCAGAAATTAAAGCTTCTGTGCAGAGGCATATAGCTAAAAGCCGAAAAAGGGCACTGTGCTTACTCTTTCAGGTTTTATTTTCAAACTCATTTTCACATTTATTTAAATTCTTCAATGTACCTAAAGACATATCTTTGAGTTATTTGACTCCAGCTGAAGAACCAGAACAATATCCCATACTTTAGCTGAATGAAACCTGTCAAGCTTGAGTTCAAATTCATCCCAGCTATCTCAGCGAGTAAAATAATCCCTAAACATCAAGTTTTGGCACCTAAAAAATGAATCAAATGGAATTTCCTAACATCATAAAGATACAGAATAAGGAGTTCCAGAATCTGTGAAGTCCAGAACCCTTTAAACATTTCTTTTTACTGTAAAGTCTGACAACACCAGGGAATATTGAGAGAGCAATTCTACAGGTCACTCTTCAAATATGCAGGATTAGAGAAGACCAAAGTAGAGTTTGATTTGCTGAATTTAGCACTCAGTGTAAAGCAAATAGTATTTTATCTGAACTTTCAGAGTTCCTTTTTCTAGAAATGGAAAAATATTGTTTGCATATTGGAAATGGAAAAATTGTGGGGTTTTTTAAACAAATATTCACACTCATTGCACCTCTTGATACTGCTATGCAGCACTGGCACTATGTTACTATCCATATTCCACAGAATCACAGAATCATTTTGGTTGGAAAAGACCTTTAAGATCATCAAGTCCAACCGTTAATCCAGCACTACCAATGTCCCTAAGCTCCACAACTGTATGTCTTTTAAATCCCTCCAGGTATGGTGACTCCACCACTTCCCTGGGCAGCCTGTTCCAAAGCTTTACAACACCTTCTGTAAACAAATTTTTCCTAATACCCAACAGAAACCTCCCCTTGGTGCAACTTGAGGCCATTGCCTCTTGTCCTATTGCTTGTTACTTGGGAGAACAGACTGACCCCACCTCGCTACAACCTCCTTTCAGGTAGTTGTAGAATGTGACAAGGTCTTCCCTCAGCCTCCTTTTCATCAGGCTAAACAACTCCAGTTCCCTCAGCTGCTCCTCGTAAGACTCATTTTCTAGACCCTTCGACAGCTTCATTTCTCTTCCTTGGACACACTCCAGCACCTCAATGTTCTCTTTGTAGTGAGGGGCCCAAAACTGAACCCCGTATTCAAGATGCAGCCTCACCAGTGCCAAGTACAGGGGAATAAACACTTCCCTAGTCCTGCTAGCCACACCATTCTTGATACAAGCCAGGATGCTGTTGGCCTTCTTGGCCACCTGGGCACACTGCTGGTTCGTATTCAGCCAGCTGCTGACCAACGCTCCCAGGTCCTTTTCCACTGGGCAGCTTTCCAAGCTGCCCCAAGTATTGTAGCTCTCTCTCCCCGAAGCCCCCCAAGCATTACAGGGGGTTGTTATGACTCAAGCACAGGACCTGACATTCAGCCTTTTTGTGATACATGTTCAAATAAAGCTTCATACAACCGGCCTTGGCCCATCAATCCAGCCTGTCCAGATCCCTCTGTAGATCCTCCTCTACCCTCAAGCAGAACAACAGTTTCACCTAACTTGGTATTGTATGCAAACTTACTGAGGGTGCACTCGATCCCCCATCCAGATCGTCGATTAAGATATAATCTTAATCCCCTATACTGAGCCCTGGGGAACACCACTTGTGACTGGCCACCAACCAGATTTAACTCCATTCACCAGCCCAGCCATCCAGCCAGTTTTTTATGCAGCAAAGAGTACACTCATCCAAGCCATAAGCAGACATTTTCTCCAGGAAATATTTTGGGGGAATATAGCATCATACTATATGCTAGATTTAGTCCCGATCTTGAGGGAATTACAGGTCACATAGTGCTCAAAAAGTCCTAAGTAGCAGAATTTTTAAGAAATTGAAGAGAGAAAACTAACTAATCCAAGGTTAACAATGTAAACCAAAAAGGAAAGAAGGTAAATGAAGAAACAGTGCAGATGATTATTTAAAAAATTAAAAGTAGAGTCTCCCCAGAGGTGGTGAAAGTGGGAAAGACATTTCACTTCTTAAACAATATATTTTAAAATAAAACAATGTAGGCGTATATTGAGAACACTCCAGCGCTCCGTTGGCTAAAAAAAACTACTGGTCAGCTAATGAGTAAGATGCTTAGGAAGTTTAAAACCACTCTGAAAATTATCACAGGGCAGAGCTTAAGTCACCAGGACTTTTTTTTTTTTACATACTTTAGCCAACTATAAATTTCATTTTCTCCAACCCTATATGTCAACTAACTGAAGGTTTTGAGGCTTTTATATTAACTATCTAAATAGTGGTGTTATTTCAGGATTAACTCATCATTCCTTAGTCACTTGGGTGATTCTGACTTTCTTTTTTAAAACATGGTTCAGCATTAATTAAAACAAATACATTAAAGCAGTAGAGAAAGAGAGAAAATTCTCAAACTATTCAGGTCACAGCCTTGTTTTGGAGCTTTCCGATTATAATGCTGTACCTTTTGGGATTCTAGATCTACAGTGGAAAAAAAAGCAAATCAGGTCCAAAATACCCTATGCCTTCTGACAATCAGTAATACAACAGAGTCCACCGAAATCAATGGCAGTCTTCCTAAAGTTGTAACATCAGTCATGATGCTCTTCAGTTATTCATCCAACACAGAGAACAAGAGACAAACTTTGCCATCTTTATTTAGGAAGGTGTTGCCTGCGCACTTATACTAGTTCCAAGCCACCTATCACCATGTTCATCAAGGATTTAATTTGAAGGATCATATATGCAGTTTCTTTCAGTTATGAGCAAGCCGCCTGTTCCAAAAAGTCTTGCAGAGGTGCATGGAGACTGGTAACTTGTTAGACAGCACTGAGACAAGATTAAACTTTGACATTTCAAACATCATTATTAAAAACGTGTAGTAAATTCAGTGGTTAATTGGATTACAGTTTTACTGACTATATTTAAACTACAATCCTGACTATGCAGTTATCCTAGATATCAGAAGGTTATCTAAAGTAAATCCACAAACCACAGTGCTCCTGTTCTCCTAATAACATGGTTAGAGGTCCCTGAACAGCACTCAGTAATGGAGAACTTTCTCTTATGGAAAATAGTTGCTGAACAATGACATCTGCTGATACTGCAAGCCTGTTATACATCTTATTAGAAACACCCTATCCTCTCCCACATTCACATTCACCTAGTATCCTGCAGAGTAACTTCAGTGCATCTAAGAAAGGGTAAAAGCTTTGGGTTAATAATTTATTCTGAATAGTCTACATTTTCATGCATTGTGTATCCAGATGATACTATGCTTAATGTAAATTCAAAATGCCAAGTTTTTTTTTTTAAAGGAAGCATTTCTGCCTTCGTTTTAAGTGTGAACCCTGGTATAATTTATTCATAGTATCACAGTAAACTGTCATCTATCTTGACAACTGAAAATGAAGTGTACCCTACTCCTTGAAAATTCCCAGAAATATTTTTTTGTGTTACAAAAAGAATAGAGAGAAAAGACAACACATTGAAACCCACAGCCAGACAGACTCCACATGCACAGAAACTTCATTCAGATGCCACTGCATTAGGATCTGTAGAGCCCTTAAGTCATAACAACCTATCAGAAAAAAATCACCTGAAGTGATCTCAGCATATCTAAAAATGTTCAACTGTCATTTTGAAGCAGTAGTTCAAGTGCTTAAACTCAGAAAAAAAAAAAAAAACAACCTTGATGGAAAATACAAGGAAAATAGCATGTTAGTGGAAGAGAAACTGCCTTAATTGGGTAGTAAAGTGTATTTGATAGGATTATAAAAAGGCAAAACTGTCAGAATGCAGTTCTGCTCCTGGCCACTGGCCAAAGCAGTGCACATTTTGGAGAAGAGAACGAATGACCACGAGTAATACAGCGTCTTCCACACAAGCCAATTTCAAAACAGTTCTCAGTATTTCACTTTTGTTTGCATGAGAGGTAATTTCCACTCACTCCATAGTTTCCAACTGAATTTCTTCATCATTTAAGTCTTTGCCTATAAAAGGGAATATGCCTCAATGAAAAGTCACTGATAGCCAGCAGCACCAACATGTATTTCTAATGTGGACAAGCAAACATTATAATTGCACCAGAATAACTTAATCTGATTTGAATCATGCTGCTCATGCAAAGTATCTGTACCAGAAGCTGCACCAGTTTAGGCACACCAGTGACTCAGCTGCAGCTGGAGCAAATGTCCACCACAGAAAAGCTCTGGAATGATTAGAGGTATCGGGTCAGCAGCAGCTCCCTGCTGTGAGACTTTTATTCATCTTCAGCTACCAAAGTGCTTCTCTTCTCCACATGAGGCACAACTTTCCTTTTCTCCAAACTTTAACCCGCGATTTTTAAAAGCTCACTGTTCTGACCTAAAAAAGCCTGCTATAAGTAAGGAGAAACTCACCAGGAAGGGATGATAGAATGAAGTTCTCAATACCTGTTCCTGTTCAGTGCAGCTGAGGCTGGTTTTATTTTCGAAAAGAAAAAACCCCACATTTTACCTGATATAAACCCTGGGAAGCTGTCAGAATTATTATCCATCCAGTAAAAAGAGGACATTTTCACTTAGTAAAATGAAGAGTCTCATGAAGGACCTTCATGTCTGCTGTCTCTGACAAGCAGGGAAGCTTTTTTTTATCCCTGTAGGTGGCAAACTTATTTCCAAGTATTCTGTGATTGCAACTGCTGTATCAAAAGGGCACATGAGAAAAATTAGGTTGTATATTCACATATCAGGGCTCAGAGCTACAGTTCACTTCACCTTTGCCTTTAAATGACTAACATTAGTTTGTTAATTTGTTGGTTTATATTTA
>NW_010404136.1:57591-58224 GCF_000710305.1 Buceros rhinoceros silvestris | reverse complement strand
ATTTTTTCGCGACATGTACATTTCTAACAAAGTTTATCGTGGCTATCTATCTATGACGGTGTTTTATTTACCGGTTCATATCAAATGCTCTTGTATCGAGTTCATGAAATCTAAGTAAACTTAGAGCAAAGTTTAAAAAAAGGAAAAAAAGGAGAAAAAAAAACCAAACGAAAGCAAAGTAAACTATTTCAGGTTTTGTACACAACCGCCTGGGCCTGGCCTTTTTGTGGGGTCAGCAAGGGGCAGTGCGTGGGCTGGGGCGGGGAGCAGAGGCAGCTGTGGGGTCCCTGGGGGTGCGTCTGGGTGCTCTGCTGCCCCTCTGCGAACCAGCACAGGGTGCTAAGCCAGTGCCCCATCTGCTACCCAACGCCCTCAGCAAGACCTCTCCTTGCTGTTGCACCACGGGAAGCCCTGGCCTGAGTGTTCTGGCAGATAGCCCGTGGTCCACCCGGACATGTCTGCTCAGCACTGCTCTCGTAATCCACCTGCCTTGGACGAGCATACACGCTCTCGTTTCCCTCTGCCGCCTTCCTCCACCTTGAGGGTCACCAACACAACTCAGCTGCTACCTAGCACTTGGCCACATCATGCTGGCAGTGGCAGGTCCCGACCGAGAAGCAGCGCAGCGCCCAC
>NW_010404136.1:55541-57476 GCF_000710305.1 Buceros rhinoceros silvestris | reverse complement strand
AGGTGCGTGTTGCAGGGACATCTACCTAGAGGTGAGCCTGGTGTGGCCTGCAGCCCCAATCACATCGTGTTTGCTTGTGAGATGACAGTGACACGATGGGTTAATATGGATCTTTTCACCGGCCATATCTCTTCAGACAGGTTGCCTTTTGGTGAAGCTTCATTCCTTAAGACAGGTGGGGAACACGGCACCAGGCCCTGGGTGGACTTACCAGAAGCGGCTGGCTCACTGACCTGGTGAGGAGCTCACCCAGAGGCAAAAATAGAAGATCTTTCATTTTCCTGTTGGAAACATGTTTTGGCTCCTGGCAACCTCCACCTCCAACAAGTGCCAGAGCAGGTGGGTGCCAGCGTGAACTCAGAGTGGATCGGGAGAAGGGTGTTTTGCTGGCTGCAGGCTCCTGCCTTGCCTTGGACGCAGGCAGAACCGCAGCAGCATGGCCAGTGTGAGGGTTTGAGCCTTTAAGCTCCATGCGGGATGGTCAGCGATCTGCGTGCTCTCCTATGTGCAGAGCTCTTGAGGTCACACTTTGAAGTGGTGTGTGATTCTCGCTCATGGATATTGAGCACTGATAGAGAAACGGCTCTGCCAGCAGCTGCTGGGGCTTTGGCTCTTCCCACGTTCCCGTCCAGCATCCCTCAGTGCTCAGACTTTGTGAGCCAGACAAACCCCACCAAGCATGTGACATCCGTAGTCGTGTGCTGACCTGGACAGGCTGGAGAGTTGGGTGGAGGGGAACAGAATGAGGTTCAGCAAGGGCAAGTGTACAGTCTTGCCCTTGGGGAGGAATAACCCCCTGCACCAGTACAGGTGAGGAGTGATCTGCTGGAAAGCAGCTCCATGGAGAATGACCTGGGAGTCCTGGTGGACAACAAGTTCACCATCAGGTGGCCCTTGTGGTCAAGAAGATGCTGAGGGGGCTGGAGCATCTCTGTGTCGAGGAGAGGCTGAGAGCCCGGGGCTGTTCAGCGTCGTGTGCTGACCTGGACAGGCTGGAGAGTTGGGTGGAGGGGAACAGAATGAGGTTCAGCAAGGGCAAGTGTACAGTCTTGCCCTTGGGGAGGAATAACCCCCTGCACCAGTACAGGTGAGGAGTGATCTGCTGGAAAGCAGCTCCATGGAGAATGACCTGGGAGTCCTGGTGGACAACAAGTTCACCATCAGGTGGCCCTTGTGGTCAAGAAGATGCTGAGGGGGCTGGAGCATCTCTGTGTCGAGGAGAGGCTGAGAGCCCTGGGGCTGTTCAGCTGGAGAAGAGCAGCCTGAGAGGGGACCTCATCAACCTCATCATTGATAGTTAAAGGGGGGTCAGGAGGATGGGCCCAGTGACAGGACGAGGTCACAAACGGCTGGTCAAGAAGATGCTGAGGGGGCTGGAGCATCTCTGTGTCGAGGAGAGGCTGAGAGGCCCGGGGCTGTTCAGCTGGAGAAGAGCAGCCTGAGAGGGGACCTCATCAACCTCATCATTGATAGTTAAAGGGGGGTCAGGAGGATGGGCCCAGTGACAGGACGAGGTCACAAACGTGAGGAGAAACTTCTTTGCTGTGAGGTTGAGAGAGCCCTGGTTCAGGCTGCCCAGAGAGGCAGAGGCTGTGGAGTCTCCTTCTTTGGAGACATTCCAAACCCACCTGGATACCATCCTGGGCGACCTGCTCTGGGGAACCAGCTCTAGCAGAGGTTTGGATGAGATGATCCCCAGAGGTCCCTTCCAACCGCCACCAGCCTGGGATTCGGTGGTTCTGTGATTGTTCCCCTTCACAAAGGCCAGCCGAGACAGCCGCGCTCCTGCACCGCGTCCTTTGGTAGGCGACGTCAGCGCATGGTCCTGCAGGTACACATCACCCGGGTGCCCCGCCCGGCCTCCGACTGACCGCGCATCCCTGGGGGATGGTGAGTTTGGGGCTGGTCTTGCAGGCTGTGCTCCCTCGCAGGGCG
>NW_010404136.1:55082-55406 GCF_000710305.1 Buceros rhinoceros silvestris | reverse complement strand
CCCTCGCAGGGCGGTGTTGGCTGGGGTGCGGTGGCTGATGGCAGTGGCGGAGGTTCACCAGCTGGGGGAGTGCCCAGTTCAGAAACAGGACCTGCTGGAGAGCGCCGTGCTGGGGGACAGGCACAGCCCGCGGGTGCCAGGATCAGTGCGGTGCAGGTGAGGATGGCCCGGGACTCGTTCCAGTAGTCCCCTACCAGCAGCCAGGAGGCCACTGCAAGGCTCTGGTGCAGAACCACCCTCGGAAATAAGTGATGGCAGAGCGTGGCTGCTCCAGTCCAAAGGAGTCGGGGCAGTGGCAGACCAGTACAGAGCCGCCGCTCTCAT
>NW_010404136.1:54707-54946 GCF_000710305.1 Buceros rhinoceros silvestris | reverse complement strand
GCCGCCGCTCTCATCCAGTGACAGGAGGTACCAGCTGCTGCTCCAGCTCCCCGTGCATGGCCCAGGGCTGTCGTGGGACGATGCAGCACAGGACCTGACTGCCCACATCCCTGGGTTCAGCCTTGGTTTTTGCAAAGTCCCCTTTGGACACCTTTAGAAAGTGTGGTCAGGAGACCCCAGGTCTGAGCCAATACTCAGGCTGGCCTCATCTTCTCCAGCAACATGGGCCTGGGGGCTGC
>NW_010404136.1:46052-54533 GCF_000710305.1 Buceros rhinoceros silvestris | reverse complement strand
CAAGGGGGTCCGGCCCAGCCTGTCCTGCCTCCTGGGATGCCCGGCACACCTTCAAAAGGCACCAAGGTGGGCAGCTTTCACTGGTGGCCAGTGTGGTTCCTGATACACGCAGAGTGGCCCTCAGAAGTTTGAACGGTGCCCTTACACTTGCCAAAGCATTTCTTACATTTCCTTGGCCACAGCCAGCAGCAAGGTTTGAGGCAAGAGCTGCAAACACCCTTCAGATGCTGTTTCTTGGGTATTTCCACAATGACACCACAGAAAGGGCTGCCTTGATGACCTCTCAGGTTGCTAAGGCCTTCTTGCCATTTTACTCATGATTTTTCTTGGGTTTTTCAGTTTTCTCCCCAGGAAGAACTCGTGGGGGCTTGTTAGAAGCCAGTCTTCAGTCTGTGATTCTGTCCAGTTGTTTAAAATCTCTTGCCTATTTCCTGAATCACTGTTGCTCCCTTTGCTGAGCATTTTTTGCACTGCCACTGTGCCCCCAAACAGCCCGTGTCATTCAACCGTATGCTTACACACCGGCTGGCGGGGTGTGTAGCTCCGTCCTGACATTCACTGCACGTGGTTGGTGTGAGCGAACGAGCGTCTTTGTCCCTACGGATAGTTTGCTGACCCTCTGCAGTTAACACCATTTCCAGGCAGCTCCTCCACCCCTGCTTGGACAAGCTCCAGAGGGCTCTGCATTTGACAACTTCTTATCCTACACAAACGTTATATAGACAGGAAAACGGGGGGGCCACCCCCTCTGGCTGCCTTGGGGTGTCCGTCAACACAGCAGCCTCATGCTGACAACAGAGACAAAGGATGCCTTGGCATGGGTCCCGTCTCTCTTCAGCAACTCAGCAGGGCTCTGCAGCAAGCACGAGTGGCAGCTGGCTGGGGGCTGGTGAGACAGAAAACATGGGTCCCGTCTCTCTTCAGCAACTCAGCAGGGCTCTGCAGCAAGCACGAGTGGCAGCTTGCTGGGGGCTGGTGAGACAGAAAAGTAACTTTTTTTTTTTCTATATAGTATCTCTGAAAATAAAAAAATTATCTGAAAACACAGCCTGTCCGATTGCAGTCAGCAGGCGAGAGCTCTGGCAGGCCCTGGGCTGTCCTCACCCCATCTGCCATGCTGCTGCGCTTGGTGAACGCTGCCCTGGACTTCAGCTCCACGATCTGCTGTCTGAGACCCCGCTGCCTTCCCCCACCCCCCAGCTCCATGGGGTACATTTTAGTTTGGGCTCAGGCGTTGGAGGAGGCCACAAAGAGTTCCAGATTTACTCCTGCTGAGTCAGCTGAGGACATCTAACACTCTCAGGTAGTCTCACAATGCTTGGTGGGTAATTTTGCAGACTCGGGAAATACTTCCTAATTGTTTTTTATTTTACCGGTGTGGAGCTACCTGCAGGAGGGACCATAAGTGCACCTTACATTTGCCTTCCGCAGTGACCGGCAGCCAGAAATCCATCACTCTGCTGCTCAGGATGCAAAGGACACCATTGCTGAGGGGGTGTTTTCTGCATGTGTGTTTGCAGAGAGGCTGACGGCTGCTGCTGGTAAACGATGACTAACCATGTTTGGGTTTCTACTGTTTCTGCCTTTAAACTGACAAGAATCCTTCAAAAATTGACATGTGGCACATCCCCAGGTTAATGTCGCAGGCCCTACGTTCATCTCTAACTGCACGGCGGAGAGCGCGTTTGTTGCTTAAACCAGTGGCACGGAGCCATCTCACCCCACAAGCGCTGCTCTTTCCATTAACATCTGACATGGATTGGTAGTACCCGCCCCGCATAATTCACGGCGCTCGTGTAAACAGTGTCGACATTGCTCTCTGTATATCATGACACAAAATCTGCTTCTCCTCTTCTTTTAACAGTGTAATAATTATAATTAATTAGATTTCCTTCCGTTTCCAGCCCGCTGGGAAGATGCCCTTTGAGGCCCATTTTCAGGCCACCCTTCTGCCCAGCGGTACGTACCTCTTTCCCCCGCTAACCAGGGTTATTAAACATTCAGCTCCATGCGCTGGTGGGCACCCGCAGACTGTGTGCGGCCCAGTCTTCCTCTCGCCTTCGACTCCATCAAATTAATGATTAGTGGTGACTTCAATGACAAGGAGACACATCCTAAAAGGCTTTGTGTTTACACTACTTCTTCATTTGCTGTTTAAAAAGCTTTCTGCGGCAGCCTGAGGACAGCATGATGCACCCTCTCTTCCTGAGGTCACCAGGGCATCTTTGGTTCAGCTCCTCATACCGGCCTGCACATGAGACTCGTACCTGTACCCTAACAGTGTTCACACATCATTTCTTGCTGCTAGCATGGAGAGGGCAGCGGGCACCATGGGCCAGACTCCTTCTGTGTCCACAGCTCTTCTGCAGATATCTCTTCTGCAGATGGAAAAGCTGCCATCCCTTGGTGAAGACTCTGCGCTGGTGCTACAGAGGTCTGTGAGGACCACACGGGTGGGCAGGGCCTGTTGGTGGTGATGGTTCGTTCAGGGAGGTAGAACAAAGCCTGCGTGTTGGTTTCTTCAACACAAACAGAGGACTTGTAGCACAAGGCCGTTGTTGAGTACCTCCTGCACATCTTCATTCTTGGTCCACTTTACACTACAGGCACCACCTATCTCAGAGGGGATTTATTTTCCTGCATTTGTGGTATGAAACAAAAGACCCCTGGGGCGCCACAGCATCGTTTGTACTGTAGGTGGCCATAACCCCCTGGGATAATGTCACCCAGTGATGCATGAGCAGAACACTGGAGAGGTCCTTAACACAACGAGAGAGCTGGTGTATCAATGTCATGGGAGCCATTAGGTGGATTAAGTGCCTTTTTCTCTTTCTCTGCATGGCTGGGGGGGACTTTCTTCAAGTCGCATCTGAAACACTCATAGATAAACCACTCCACACATAGTGGCATCGTTTTTCTTACTGCACCTCCAGTGTGCAAGGCTAAGATCTGTAATTGCTTTGCTGCATCCTGAGGAATTACAGCTGCATTAAGAGACTCCTGCCATGGTGAAGAGAACGGGGAAACACTGGAGGAAGCTGCTCAGCTTTGAGACAGTGCTGTAGCCGTCTGATGGCTCCAGCCAGCCTTGACTTGTGCATGGCCTCCATCTCCTGCTCTGCTCCGGGGAACAATTTCCCTGCCCAGCTGGTGCTCGTCCCCCTGGCCAGCCTCAAGCAGGCTCCGGAGAATACCAACATGCAGCAAAGGCTGGGAGCGTGCTGCCATGCTGCCTGGCTCGGGCAGCGTGGGCTCGTCCCAGCTGGCAGGGTGAAGGCTGGGTGATATTCCCTGGTTGGCCAGTGACTTGCTGTGGGAGTTCAGAGAAATCGCTTCTGCTTGATTTGCCTTTCTTTTCCCCATTCCCTTGGATAGAGAACCCCGAAGATGAGGCCATGATGAGTGACAGGGCTTCATCCTTTAGCTGCTTAGGTGGTTGTACTCTTGCTGGTAATGACTGCTGTGATTCACATGTCACGCAGCCGGTGGAGCTGGCCGACCCACTGGCCCGCTTTAGCTGGACTCCTTGAGCTTGCTGGTAGCAGAACTTCTTCTCCACTGGCCATTTTTTTCGCTTTCTTTGCTGAACTCAGCAGTTCCAGCCACTTTATTTTATTGCCGTCATAAAACATATTTAGTGGGTTGGTTTGGAAAACAAACACCTCCGCAGAATATGGAATATCAGATGCCCCAGTCCAGAGGAGGTAGAAAGGGAAGAAGGGGTGAATGTTTCCTAGCAGCGTTTATATATAAATTTATTGGAGCAGACCATAACATAGGATATAGAGCAAGTTATACAATAAAAAGTGCACTAATACCATAGGGTTTACATGCCCCTTGCCCAGGGTTAAAGACTGTAACAGCTCCTTTCTACATACTTTCTTAATTCAAGCTCACCAGCCTCCTTACTTTGCCTCAAAATGTGCGAACTTTTAACTTCTCTCAAGGGATAATCTGAAACTCTCTCTGAGAATGAAATATTAATTAGAGCAAAGAATCTCACTGTAGGTCCCGTCACTGTGTGGCCTGGAGGAAGGCAGAGGAAGCCAGACATGCTCCAGACCTAAAGTGCTCCCTTTGTGTGGGGCTTTTGTTCCCCACATTCCACCGGTTCTGCCCTGTCACAGCTGATAACAGCTCCCCAGCCCACTGAAAGAGAACTGTCACAGCTGAGTGTACCTTGGCCGTTTTTGGAGAGTATAAGCTATTAACGAGCTTGTTATCTTGAGCAGGTTTTACACAAATTGTTCCCTGTCCGGCATTTGGCAGAAGCAGCGATGACAACTTTTCGACAGATGCTGGTGAGGAGAGAATAAAGGCTCTGAGGCTTCAGACCATCTGCAGGGATTAAACCTTCATCACATTAGGTGGCTTTCCTGCTCTTGAGACAAAGGGAACTCCTCTCGTTCTCTAGCTACACACCTCAGTTTCTCCAAGACACTGTTTCACTGCCAGGCACTTTCATCATAGCTTGTCTATCATGAAGCCATTTGAAAACCGCTCTAAATTGACTTTTGCCTCTCTAACATCCAGACAGATTTAATCCATGACGTTCATTAATGCTTTTCTAAATCTCTGGCTACAATCTCCTGCCTGATCCAGGGCTGTTTCAGGAAGGTTCTGGATGCTGCTTAGGCCACCAGCTTCCAGCCTGCGCTAGCCACAGATGTCTGCAGGGAAAGTAACTCTGCTTTGTGATGTGTGACCCTGAGAGCCACAGCTTTTCATAAGCTTCTGAGCTTTGTGCAATGGGAAAAAAAAAGCTGTAAATACTCAAGAACATTGTGATTCTTCATTTTCTGCATGATGTCACAAATAGGATTTGAGGAACAGAAAGGAGTAATTGCTATTAAAAAAAAAAGAGGAAAGTATTAAGGCTAAAGTTTGTTTGTCCAATGCTTAAAACTGAACAGGAAATTCAATACAACCAGGCAAAGCGATTAACTTCAATTAAGAAACTCTGCTATTTGTTCTCGGCGAGTTTTAGCTGGGAACAGTAGCATACAAAGAGGAAACAACATCAGATGGGACCTGTTTATATGGTGGTTTATCTCATGAAAATGACTCAGTCCTCGTGTCCGATGCTTCTCAAACCTACGCCCCCAGTTGCAGTTGTTTTTCTGCTGAGCTCTCAGTTAGCACTCGGCGCTTTTATTCCTTCCATAGCCCTGCTGGGTATTTATGGGGTAAGACTGACAAGGTGGTTGGCTGGATTCCTCCCGATCTCAACTGTTCAGATAGCACGGACCTGCAGGCACGAGGATCTTCCTTCCATAGCCCTGCTGGGTATTTATGGGGTAAGACTGACAAGGTGGTTGGCTGGATTCCTCCCGATCTCAACTGTTCAGATAGCACGGACCTGCAGGCAGGAGGATCCGGTGCGGCACGTGTTGTTCCTGGCCAGAGCAGATGTCCTGGTTGTGCCACGCTGGGTAAACACTCTCCCTTCAGACTAGTGGTAACACACACAGCAGGAGGAGTTCTGCTTCTGAGCAGGTTCTGTGCACTTTCCAAGAAAGAGCCGTGAAAATGTCCTCTGGGTGCAGGCCAAGCACCCTCCAGGTTCTAGAGCTGTCCTGGCTCTTCATGTAGTGCTCTCCTCTTAATAAAAGTGACCCTTGTCGAATCCCCGTAGATGAAAAGGAGAGGGTGTGCAATTACTGTGCTCGCAGGTGGTCAGAGCCCCAGACTGACCTTTCTCAGGACATTGTATGAACACAATTAACGAATACATCTTCTGGAGATGCTGTTGTGGTGAACACTGCTGATGATGGCTCGTATGTCCATGATGGTGTGGGCTGCCTTCTTGCCAGCTGTCTAAATCCATAGGAATGACAGCAGAAACTCTGCGTCAGGGTCACCCTCCACATTCAAGCCAAGTGGGCATTTCCCAAAGCACTTTCCAAACTCTCAGCGTTGTGAACTGTTAACTCCACATTGCCAGACTCGCAGTGCTGAGGATTCCCATCAATCTCACCGGGCTTTGGATCAAGGCAGCTGCCAGCCATCGGCTTCTTGCCGAGATCAGCTCAGTTCTCCATGTATCTCTCTACAGAACGGGGAATCTGAGGTATCACAGGGCTAATGTCACCCATAGCACCTCACACTGACCTAATTCATCCTCACAACAGGAAAGTTCTTATTAGTTACAGGCTTTCCCATGATACCCAGACCCCGTTGGAGACCACCCACGTGACATTCATCCGCCTAATTCTTCCATATCTGCAAATACGGCTTGTTCTCTGAACACGTTCCTTGTTATGCAGAATATCAAGTCACTAAAAACAAAAGCAAAGGTGCAAGTAAACCAAAAGCCCTCATTTTTCTGGTGCCCAGAATTAGAAAGAGCAGACTTCTCTTTCTACAGATTTTGCTTTTAGAGTCAAAAGATCCTCCCTGTTTGTGTCGTGCTGTGGATGCTGCAGCTCTGTGCAGCGCTCGCTGCAAAACCTTCTGCCAGTCTCTCAGCGATACATTAAGGAACACTAATAACCAGATGGCTGCTGACAAAGACCACAGTTAATCTCCCCCATCCCCTCTGCTTTGGCAAGGCTGGATAACCTGTAACTCACAAAACTAGATGGCAAAGCAGCTGCACTCTTCCTCGGCCGTTTCTGACCTCCCTCATCTATCATTTTTATTCAAGAACAACACCAACTCAATCATGACCCAACAAGAGCCTCATGAAATATTTTCCTGAGGTTTAGCAGTCTTGGTTTGCTAAATGAGGAGCAGGGGGAGAAATAAATCTGTAAAGTTTGGGCAGCAAGTGGTTTTTTGATTCATGCTTACCTTGCACCAGACAAAGCGCCTGGTGAGCTGTTAACATGCCTCTCTCTGTGTCTGCAGATGGATGTCCTGTGGTGTTGGAGGACTGACTGCGAGCGTAAGACCATCTGCTTCCCGTGTTCGTGGCAGGGCTTTTTGTCCCGATGAAGGCAGAGCGTGGCACTGCGATCGCTACCATCAAAGCTGCTGCTGGAGGTGGACTGTGGCCACATCTCACCACCACCATCGCGTTCCTGCTGCTGCGCCTCCCCTACGTTGGTTGTATCTCTGCAACTTTGCGGCAGCATTTTCCAGCAATAGAGGGGAGCAGGGACTGGGAGGGGGTTTGGTATAACTGTGCATGAAGGAGGAAGAAACCCACCAAAGGTATCTCATCAGAATCATTTCTCGTTGGTTGCTAACTGACCCGCTAAGTGGAGGCCATGTATTCCTACCTTGCCTTGATGTGACAGCACAAGGGAAAGGCCACGCAGCAGCAAGCCTGCTCAGACGGTTGAGCTGCCCCATGCGAGCAAGTAGGGACACGATAAATACAACATTATGTGGTCAGGTGAAGGATGACGTAAGGAGCAGGGCTTCAGCCTGAACCCCAGGACCTCCCTCCATGTGGTCGGCACAATGCTTTCCAGGAAAATCCCACCCAACCATCCTCCTCAGTCGTTATCCTGCGGCAGGCCAGCTGGCTCCAGCAGCACTTGCAGTGGCATTCACCCAGAGAGCGACGTCCCTGCAGGGTGCGACCCATGCTACGGAAACACCGCGGCAGAGGCAGCGGCAAGAGGTGTGTTTGGGATGTTATCACAGATTCTCCCATAGCTCACTGCTTGTGCATAGTTCCTAATACTGCAAATAAATAAAAACTGTCCAACCACAACCTCGCAAACCTCTGGAATTGCAGACGTCCTGCAGTGTCACCAGGTCAACAAGATGATCCCAAATTTCTTTTTTCAGAAGTTTTTATTTGCCAGCAGAGCGCTCTGTGCTCTGTGCACATTGTTCAACACAACCTGATCTCCTTTTAAAACAGAATAACTTAGTTTGAAAGAAAACATGACTTGGAAGATTAAGAGGTGGGATCAGAAGTAAGCCACCTGTCAGACAGGATAAGAACCCAGGAGGTTTCACTTTGGATTTAACCATTCGTTTAAAATGTAATAGTCATAAGTTTTAGTGTTCTCTGCATGGTCCACTTTTAGAGTATTTGAATAAAATAAAAAGGTGCCTCACATTCAAAGGTGTATTTTCAACTATTATCTGGTTCATTGCATAGTCGATAAGGCCGAGGACCCAGACTCTGTTTGAGTTATTTCTTGTTGGCAGCAATTTATTTCCAGGCAGAAGTTAAGGGAGGTTTCTCTCTGAAAACTGTCTCCACTGTCCCTTAAAGGTCAGTAGCTGCTTGACCAGGCAATGCCCATCACACACACACATCTGTCCTGGCAAGGCACGTGAGTCACGTGCATACAGTAGATTTGTGTAGGTGTAAATAAATAGACCGCTCTGTGCCTGCAGTCCTCGAATACAGGTGTCTTTCCCCGTTTACACGCTGTGCTGGGTGAGATAAGCCTTGGCCCAGGTCCCTTTCCCAAGGCAGACCCTGGCTTAGGCACCAGATTTGAGTGAGGAGAGCGGAGGCCCCAGCAGTGTCCCCGCAGGCTGGGCGGCAGGCTCCCGGGGGCAGAAAGGACGGGA
>NW_010404136.1:42546-46037 GCF_000710305.1 Buceros rhinoceros silvestris | reverse complement strand
GCCCCAGCAGTGTCCCCGCAGGCTGGGCAGCAGCCTCCAGGGTGAGCAGAGACAGGAAGGATCTGTGTCTGTGCAGCGATTCCGATGGAGGGAAAAGCCACGGCTGCTGCTTCTTAAAGATTTGATGGTTCTTAGAGCCCGAAGCTCTCGTGGCTGATGGTCCCACGTGTGATTTGGCTGCAGCCCTTCTGCAGGGCTCCACCGTGGAGGTCCCAAGCTCAGACCGACCTACAGATTCACAAGACACATTGCACTGTTTCTTAAATGTTATTTTCCATAATGAGTGACTAGGATGAGAAATCTAGAATAAAATCTAGAATAGTTGGGGGTTTTATCTGTACAGACATCACTTTGACCTTAGGTATATTCCTTTTATATGTGTATATATATTTTTTATATATATGTGTGTGTTTATATATATGAAAAACAAACTAACCTTGGCCGTAATAATAGCTAAAAGCCATACTTCAAGTTGTTATTCATTGTTATTGCTATCAAACGGCTGTTACTCATAGCACAGCCCTACAGTACTTTGGATCTTAATCTCCTTTTGTGGTATAAAGTGGTCCAAACAGCTGCTAAATGGAACAAAAGTGTAATCCATCAGTATCAATTGGAATAAACATAAACATCCCATTTCCTTGCAGACAAACATGGCACGGGCTGAGCAGCTTGCTTTGACCATCAGGATGATGCTCCCAGAGCTCTAATGGTGTGGAAAACGGGGGTCTTAACCCAAGCCTGGCACATGGCACTCGGTTTTAGGGAGCTTGGGGGATGTGAAAGGCTGGAAGACATTGCATCTGTGATTTTTGGGGGGCTGGATGTTGGGGAGAAAAGAATTTGTGAGGCTGAGTGCCCCTGGCAGAGCTGCTGTGGGCTCTGCGAGCGCTGTCTCCCTGGCTGCTCATGCCTGCTCAGGGGATTCTCTGCAGCTCTCCAGGGCAGGGGAAGAGCATCTCAGCTGAAACAGAGTATGAAAACCCCAGCAGAAAGAGTGCTCCTTCCGTCTGCTGGACAAGAAACCACTCTTTAGTAATTTTCTCCACCAGGGATAGCAGGAGAGTGGTCAGGGTGCACCTGGCACAGTCCTTGAGCCAAAATCTGCTGGATCCCAGCTGAGTACCAGGCCACAGCTCAGCGGGCTTTGTGGTGGGGAGAAAGCTGTTAGTGCCTTTCCACTGTGCAGCCACCCCCCACCAGCATGGGGTAGTGTCTGTCCCTGGGCAAGTCGACATGGTTCTAACGACTGCCAGGGAAGGGACCCTTTTAGCTAACAAAAATTAAAAGTGGAATATTGGCATGAGGTTTCTCTAGGACCGTACATCCAGGTCCTTTCTAAGCAGCAGCACTTGCCAGCATGATGCTGGCAGCTTGGAAGTGACCACGACTGGAAGAGGAGGATGATCAGAAAAGTCTGGTTTTAAGAAGCAGAAATACTTTCTCTGATTGAATTTGAAAGTTATAAACCTGAAACTAATCAGAAAAATATTTCTCCTTTGAGCTGCACAACTATGTTGAACACATACACATTTCTGGTCATCTCAGATTCAAAGAAAAACAGGCACTCAGCATTCAAACAGCACTTGGCCGACAGGGTGGGGTAGAATGGATGAGGTCATGCTTGTCAGCCCCATCCCAATGTGTCTCCTGTTCACTGTACCTCTGCATTGTGGGAATGAAAGTGAGTCTAGAGATGGCTAGGAAAAGAGGGTATGGATAAACACCGCCATCGGGTACTTCCTCAGGAGCTGAGGGTTGCTAAAGTGACTCCAGAAACAAGAACACTGCTCCATCCTAGCAGACACCCAGCACTCCAGGACTACCCCGGTGACTTGCCCTTTGCCATGAGTTTCAAATGAGGTAGTAGACAGCACTGTGTCTCCTCTGGAACGTGCACTCCAGGTCTTGGCTGGCGCTCTCGGCAGTCGAGGTAGAGGTATTGGCATTCATTAATGCTGCGGGAAACCACTGCGCCATCCAGCAGCAGCCACCCGATACACAGCAAAGGACCCATTATGGGTTTGAGTCTGGGACTACACAGGAGGTCCTCTGTGCCTAAACAGCCTGGCTTCTAAGTCTTCCCTTGCAAGAGAAAATTATCAACAACGTGGCTTTGTTATAACTAAAAGATTTGAGCGTATCGCAAGTGCGTGCAAAAAGTCCACGTTCTTTCAGCTACCAGGAGTCCAGACTCAGAGTCCCATTTGAATGTGATCTGCTGTACAAAAGTAATTGGAAAAATATGGCTGAAAACGTGTGTGTACACAAGCACAGAAGAAAAGCAGCTTTCGTTAAACAGCATTAAACATAGAAACAGATGCCAGATTCAAATCTCAGAAGTTTCCTCTGATTCCTACAACCAGCACTGGGTACATGGAATGGCACCTAGCTTGGCTTGAGCATGTGCAGCACCGATACCGCCAAGCAAAGAGGTAAAGTCAAAAGAGAGAAGTGGGCTGGAAATTTTGAGACTGACCTCTGAGTGTTGGGATCTTCGTTGATCAAGTAGAAATCAGTGCCAAGTCACTAGGAGACATCATCACGGGGGAGAACCATGAGACCTGCAAGAGTGAGACCTGCTGTTGTAGTGAGGTGAAGGTCAGTCTCTTCTCCCAAGGAACAAGAGATAGGACAAGAGGAAAGAGCCTCAGGTTCTACCAGGAGAGGTTTAGGTTGTCCCTGAGGAACCATTTCTTCCCTGTTGGGGTTGTGCAGGCCTGTCCCAGGCTGCCCAGGGCAGTGGTGGAGTCCCCATCCCTGGAGGGGTTTCACAGCCATGTCACTGTGGTGCTGAGGGACAGGGCTCAGTGGGGACCTGGCAGTGCTGGGGGAACGGGTGGCCTCAATGATGTTAAGTGTCTTTTCCAACCTAAACAATGCTCTGGTTTGCTTTCAGCAGCTGTCAGTGCAAGATCTGGTCAAGATATGAAGTTATTTATATCTTAATGGTAAAGATATAAACCAGGTTTTGGTAGTAAATGTGCACCTACACAGGTAAGCACACCTTGGATTTTGTCTCAGTTTTCTGCCTGATGCTGATTGTTTGTGTGTGCATCTGGAATCAGACTGCTTTTAGAAAGGAAGAATAACGCTTGCGAAGATCAGAGGGCCAGAGGAGTGTCCTGGGCTGCCCACCCTGGTGTGGAAGGGACGCCGATGTCCTTCCTGAGCTCAGCCACCATGCGCAGACACCTGAGGGAGCACGGGCAAATCCACCGCCCCATGGGCAGCCACTCTGAAAGCCCGGCTTGTGCGTGCTCTGCTACAAACCTGGCAATCAACTGAACCCCCGTAAGCAACTAAACTGCCTCTGACACCATCTGTTTGCTCTCAGTGAGCCCACGCCACCACCCTCCCCATCCCGTCCTGGCCCGCTGAACTGGTCCAGTCCAAAAGCAGCGGTGCCACGCCGCCAAGGCGCGCAACGTGTCCTGTTTACAGTAGGAGCGAATCGGCCAGTCTGCCTGTTTATGCACGAAGCTAGCCAG
>NW_010404136.1:41828-42358 GCF_000710305.1 Buceros rhinoceros silvestris | reverse complement strand
GAGAATTGTTTTAAGGGGCCTCAGTAACACGGACCCGAGGGTTAGATGTGTCCTTTGAGTGTAGCCGAGGTTCAAGTATGATGCGTGAAAGCCAGTTTGTAGTGGCCATCACAAAGGCCGTTCCTATGACGAGGGACGTTTCAATTAAATGGTGTTACTTTGTTACATCACCGCCAGGCAAATGCGCTCTGTGCACCACACTCCCTGCACGCATGCAGCAGGATCAGCCCCGTGCTCAGTGTTCCTGGCTTGGGCTCTACAGGTGAGCTTTGGGAGCTGCACAGACGAGGGAAACAGCAGCAGTGCTGCGGGACTCTGCGGGTGGGGACGCTTGTGTTTCTCCACGAAAGAGATACAAAGGGGAAAAAAAAAGTCTTCTGGAGAACTTCAGCATCAGCCTCTGTTTCACAATCACCCATTCCCAAAGGAGACCTTTCCTGCTTAGCTGAAGGCTTAAAAACTTCATCTTTCTTTTTCCCTTCCCTTCCCTTCCCTTCCCTTCCCTTCCCTTCCCTTCCCTTCCCTTCCCT
>NW_010404136.1:37747-41721 GCF_000710305.1 Buceros rhinoceros silvestris | reverse complement strand
GTCGTTTTCTATATCGAACTCATTAAATAATATATGAATCTTTTAGAAAGGCAGATAATATTTCTTTGAGAAGATAATTTTTCTTTTCTTTTTTCTTTTGTCCCTTCCCTTCCCTTCCCTTCCCTTCCCTTCCCTTCCCTTCCCTTCGTCTTCCTGTCCCTTCATCTTCCCTTCATCTCCCGTGTGGGACCATCTACAAGAGGCTCAGCCAAGGGCAGGAGATTGGCCTGGTGATGATCAGTGTGTCCTCAACACCCACAGCCCCAGAGCCATGAAAGAAAATCTCTTCAAAGCCACTCAGTCACTTCTGAAGCAGTGCCAAGGATGGGGGACATGGAGTGTCCTGAGGGACCGTAACCGTGTCAGGGAAAGGGCCAGGCCAGAGGAGCAACTGCAGGGTGGAACATGTGATCTCTGGAAGGGGAAAATATGGAGTTCGTGTAATGGCCCTATGATGTCTAATGTTTAGAAACATGAAACCACCAGAGCCAGTGGGTTTTTTTAATTGGGAGTGTAGAGTTTTATTATTTAAAAGGTTTTATAAAGGGGTTTTAAATAGACCATGGAATTGCTATAGCAGGTTTTTGGTTTTTTTTTTTTTTAGAGTTGAAATTACTCAGCCATTTGGTTTCTATTTTTGCAAAAAGCACAAGCTTTTTTGAACGATCATTTGATATGCTTGTTGATGCGTCACAAAAAGGAGATATGCTTTGAATTCTCCTTAAAAACGCCATGTAAACACAAGGCTTATGTGTAATTGCAACAAAATACCATCTCCTTATTGAGTGCTTTCACATGTAATTTCCTCTGTGACTACTGCATGTAAACACGCTTATTGTATTTGGGAAACTCCCAAAGCTCTGGCACAATCAGGATCAATAGCTCAGCAAAGGCAAATTATAGTTTAAAATGTCCGTGTTTTGCAACGAGCTGCCTGGATGGTAACTGAGGAAGAAAGGAAGGGACATTTTAACATAGAAGGGTGGTTGGATGACCCTGTTTTCCTTTGTGTCACAGGTTCACACCAGCAGCAGCCTCCACACCCAGGGACCACTGGACATCCAGGATCTGGAGTGTAATTTCAGACAGACGGGGGCGTTTGCCTCTCTGTCCCCTGAATTGTCCCCTAAATTTATCTTTCTTTTTGTAAAGAAAAGACATGTCCTCCACCCCTTGGGGCTGGGCTCATTTTCTGTGCATTTTTGTTTCCCTAAAGCAGCGGGAGGCTGTAACAGGTTGGACCTCAGTGGCTTCTGCTGCTGCTCCAGGTCTGCAGCCGTGCCGGGTCCTGACCCGCTCCCCGGCTGCACCACCGTCCCCAACCCAGAACGGGCAGAAGGAAGGGGCTTCCTGGAAGACTTCATGTTAAAAGAAATAAGCAACAGCACCAAGACATTATGCAGGTGAGAAGACAGAGCAACTAGTGTAAAATTCAGCATGATAGAAGGCTGTCAGCAAATGGTTAATGACCACTGAAATAAGTGAAAATAAAGTGAAACAAATTACAACATTCTTCTGCTGGAATTGGTGTTAAAATATATAGAGGGATAGAATCATGGAGTCATTTAAGTTGGAAAAGATCCTTAAGATCATTGAATCCAACTGTAAACCATGATACATACGTGATAAAACACAATTTAAATCTCTGCTTCCTCTGGGCCAGGTATACAGACTCCAACAGAAGGAACATTTTGAAGTCAGTATTGTTACCTCTGGACTTAAAGGTGATAGAAAACCTCATCCCACAACCACACTCCACAGCAAAACTTAGAGTCTTGAGAGGAACACACCAATCTGTAAACACGTCGACTGTTACCTTCATTTCGCTCCTGCAAGTCAGCAGGACAGCTGGGTTTTTTTTTAACCCAACCCAGAGATGGCTTGAGGGAACAGTTTTCCAACTTTGTAACTTAAACTCCATGAAGTTCCAGCTGTACCTGAAGGCAACACGAGGGTTTCTGCTCCTTCAAAACCCCTCAGCTCCCCCTATGCCGAGTTATGTGGGTCTGGGCTGAGCACAACAGGGATCAGCACAGCTTGGCCCCTGCCCATGCCGTGCTCCGGCAGCGCGGATTTGGCTTTATCCACACGCAGGCAGTCGCATCACTGGAGCGCGCAGCATTGTTGTCAAGTGAAAGAGCTGTGTAACATGAGTATCCTGCAGACACGGCGTGATTGCAGCTGAAATGGTTTTCCCCTCAACTTTCTGTATATTTTTTTATTATCTCGTTTGTTTCTGCTATGCCCTGATTTATCAAAGCACTAAAACACATGCTTGACTTTAAATGCCTCGCTGCAGCTATAACTAATGGCACGCTTAGTCTTTGATGGCTCAAGGTCATAAAGAAATCACTAGCTTTTCCAAACAAATACTTCAATATGTTAATTGCTGGCAAACCAAATCCCACAGCCTCCTCGGTTACGGGTGTAGGTTCGTGTGCCTGACTGGAGGGTTAATGTGTTTCTGCCAGGGGTTTCCCAGCACAAACGTAGGCACCACAAGATCACCCAGGGCACAGAAAGTCCAAAAGTATCAGGCTACGTGGTGGCACATCGGTTGGTCACGGGTTTACCTGGCAACGCCTGCCTGAATGTACAGAGCAGGACAACCATGCAGGGCACAAGCACGAGATGTGTGTGGTGAGACCATGATGGCTCAGAGCTAGGTGGACATGAGCACATCGCTCCCGATGGGGACATCACGCCAGCCCTGGTCACGCACCGGCACCATCTGCATGAGCGCGTTGGCTTCTCCTTTGTATTTTCACTCTTCCTCTTTAAGCGGGGCTGAGAACAACTGCCCTTTTCTCTGGAAAGGTAAATCGGTATTTATTTGTGAAAGCAGGATATTCCCTCCCTCCCTCAACACTGGCTGCCTTCCTCTCCAAAATTCTTAGCAGAACAATAATATTTTAAGAGTTGCGGCTTTAAAAACGTTGATTATGACCAATCATTTCTCCCAGGCAATTGTATATTTAGCAGAAGGGAAAAATTAAACTTCCCAGCAATGAGGTTATTCAGGGCATAAAATTCAAGGAAATCGGTATTTAGGTCATTGTGGGCATGGTTTTTATTTTCCCTAATTTTCAGATTACTTTCGATTAGGTCTGTTGGGGTGGAAACTTCTTGATGTGAAATAGATACTATCTAAATCATTAGAGCTCATTCATTGCCATGTGCCACCTTTTAGAGCAATTAAACCTGACCTCAGGGTTACCTGGCTGAGCACCCCCCCGACCCAGGGCACTTCCTCTGAATAGGAATAAGCTTGTAGTACAAATACAGTCAGGAGGCAGCATCGCTCCTGGCACAGATAATGCCTTTGTTAGTGGAGCTGGGCTCCACTGCTGGGAGACTGTGGAGTCCATTGATTCAGAACATTCTCTGCCGGGATCAGTTCTGTTTTGGTTTTGGGTTTTTTTTTTTTCCTTCTTTTTATTTTTTTTTCCCCTGACATCTGGAGTCTATCCCTTCGCCAACCTCTCAACCCCCTGCTCAAAAAGTGAGGGAAACAGACGGACAGACTCACAGACAGCCAGAATAAGCCCCAAAAAAGCTTTGACAAAATAAAATTTTTAATTTGGAGTCTTTTTGGACATTAATATTTTTGTCAAGTATCAAACCCCATCCCTGAGTCTCCCTGCCCAGATCGGCTACTTTCAAACTTCAGGCCATTCTTCCCGCAGCTGCCTCTGCCCCGGGGTTGTAGCTCTTCGATCACAATATACTCACAGGGCAAGGAACATCCAGTAAGTGAGTGACTGGTTTCCCTGGCAGGATCTGGGAGGCCAACCTACCCATCGGGCTCATTGCGACGTCTTCTTCCTCCAGAGAACAACTGTGGAGGCTGCCTCTGCTTGTGTGAACCAGGAAAGAAGATGCTGGTAAACAATTAAGCAGGGTCTTGCTTAAAGAACAAATCTTTTCATAGGCTGCTGAGCTGTGCTAAACAGTAACTGTCACAATCTGTCGGA
>NW_010404136.1:34315-37305 GCF_000710305.1 Buceros rhinoceros silvestris | reverse complement strand
AGCAGGGGAAAATGGCCATTATGCCATTCCTGCACCTGGCAGGGCCACCCTTCGTTAGGCTGCTGACCTGAAATGGGATCTCCCCCGTGACCCACCTGCAAAGGAAAAGCCCTTTGAAGGACATAACACCAGCTTCCCAATGGCTGATGTGGGACGATTCACCTTTTGGAGATTTTGTCAACCTGTGTTTCATCGCCGTGACGTGCGACACCACAGGGGTCTACTTGGATCCTGATGACTTCAGAGACACTCCTTTTTTAATTCTTTTTTTCTTCATGCCTCCACTTTCTCCATGGTTGCTGCCCCTAATGCGTTGAACTACATAGAACTGGAAAGTTTTCTCTTCCACCTTTAGCCTAGCTTATGGCCTGACCTGCCTGGAACTGGTATGTCACTGGTGTGACTGCCAGCGGTGCTCTTGTGATGCTGGGATGAATCCATGCAGAGCAGTGGGAACAGCTGGCAGGAGAAAGCTTTTCTGTATGGTTTCAGCTTGACAATTTGGGGACAAGCCTGTACTGCCATCATCCAAACTGAAGGTGATGTGGCCACAGAGACATTACTCAAGCTCCTCTTAATCCACCCGTGCTTCCAAGCCAGGATTTCTGTTCATTTGCAGGTAAAAACTGAAGCTACTGAAGGAACTAAATCAAACCTTCTTGTTCCTCACTGGCATAATCCAAGAGGACGAGGCATGAACATACTCTGTACTGTACCACTTCTGAGTTCCTTTACACAGCTTGCACACGGCTGGTGCAAAGTCACGGCACAGCACGCAGATGCAAGGCCAGGACTTAATGGTGCAGGAGGGCAACAATTTTTCACTGTAGTTTATAAAAGTCTAAAGAATTAGCAAATTTTCACAGCCATGGCAGATCTGGGGTTTCAAACAGATCTTTTTTTTGCGAGTGTAACTCTCAAAAAAGTTGATGGAGGCTATTTTAAACCCAGCTTTATCTAAAAATTCCATCTAAAGTAAGGATGCAGCTGAATGAAATCACGAGAAACATCCTTCATGCTGATTGTTAACTTCAAAATTGCTAATGTGTTACAAAATCACTCGTTTGAGAAAATCTTTCAGCTTTAAAAGGCTTGAAGATGGTCCTCAACGTTCTGAAGGCTTACTCACACCCTGGACTTGTTCAAAACTTGGCAGTTATACATCATGACATATTGGTCTGGCTACAGCAAAGGGAAGGTAAGGTCTGGAGAGTCCATGTAGGTCGATAAAGCCATTCACATGTCCACCGTGTATACCTATAGAAATAGAAGATATTTTTTTGTAGAGCTGCAGTTGTGGATTTTGTATTAAACGTGACTTCATGATCTTAAATTGTCTGTAAATAAATAATCATTATGTAATATGATATAAAAATAGTCATGCTATTAAGCCTGTTAAATTGCTCTGCTCTAGTCCTCCACTTCCTCTGACTCCCCCCTTGACGCTGTGTGGATCCAGTGATTGGACTGTTGCTTTCCCAAATCTAGCCTACGTTAAAATCATCAGGATTAGAATTATCAGGATTAGCATCATCCTGCTGTGATTGAGGAAAGACAGTTCCAATAAGGAGGTAAAGTGAAAGGTAGTTTGGGAGTTAGAACCGTGGAAATTACTGGCCTTTTCCTCTTCTCGAGTAAGGGGAAAATTATTATCAGGGCTCTTATAAGACAGGCAAAATGATCAGAATTCCAGATGCAAATCTTATCCTCTAACCTAACTGAAATGTTTTGGGGCTTTTTTTTCCCAAGTGGAGTGGCTGCTAGTTACTGGGGAACTCAAAGGAATTTGGAGGTTCTGCCTGCACCAAATTTATGAATTTACAAAGAAACTGAATACAAACTCATCCTGGTTTAACCAGAAGTTGGAATTTGTTCCATTATGCAGCGGGGAATGTACTTTTGTCCCAGTTTTTTATGGAGGACTTGCACTTCCCCTGCTGTTTTGGTACCACAACCGTTTATTGCTTTGGACAACAGTGCGCTTGGGGACGGAGGTCCAGCCTCCACATTGATATGGCTTGAGAAGAAATAACTGCTCCCACATCAGCAATGGTCCTCGGTCTGTGATCTTGATGCCTTGCTGAGTTTGTCATGTTTATTTACAGAATGGGATCAAAGTTACTGACTCTGAAACCACCGCTCAGCCTCCCCAGAAGACGTGCGCATGGGTTGTTTTTCTCTGCATTTCTGTTCAGGCACATTCTCTCCATGCTACATCCATGACGTGTATTTTAAACAAAACTGCCCGGTTTCACTTCCCTCCAGCTGGAATGCAGCAAGGCCAGATACCCTGGGCTTTGATGGTAATTATGCCAACTGAGCTTTGCTGTGCTTGTTTTTCAGCATTTCAGGAGCAGACTGTTGCTTCCTAGAGCTGACCTTGGAGGAAACCACGTTCTGGTGATGGCTGAGCAGTTTCAGGGAGAAAGCTCTGCTCCTGTTTCTGCTTCATGTACAAATGCAGCATCAAACCAGCCACTCTTGCACGCTCGCAAGTGCAGCACTTGAGTTCATGAAAACAGCACTCTTCTCCTCCTCTTGAAAGTTTCTCTTGTCAAACACTCACATCCCCAAGGGAGCGACTCGTTTTCTGCGTAAACATTTCATTTGACAACCAGAATATTACTGTGTAATGGGTGTAGTGAAATATCCCCCATGCTGGGGTATCACGTTGGGAAGTAGAGGCTGGAGATTCACACCACACTCCTGCACGGAGGATGACAGACGGGCTGTCGTTATTGGTTGATGTCTATTTGCCAGTGAAAGCAGGATAAGCCTAATCTAATTCTCATTAACTAGATGCTTCACCTTCGAAATCACCAGCACAAGTTGGGAGCATTGGAAAACCCTCTGAGACGGTAGTTCACCGGTATTTCAGAGGCACTGCTTGCACTGAGTGCTTGTGGTGTTTTGGCATTATTTTTTTAACCAAGCTCAAGTATCCTACAGCTAGGTAAGGTCTTCCCTGTCCCAGGCACAGAAACGCTGTA
>NW_010404136.1:32834-34207 GCF_000710305.1 Buceros rhinoceros silvestris | reverse complement strand
CTTTAGGAGATGTTCAGCAGAAAACCCTCATTAAAGCCCACACCTTTCTTGCAGAGGTTTAAATATCTCACTAGTAACACAGCACTGGCTCCTTTTTATCGTATGATAGGAAAGAACACGGGCTGCAAAGCCAGGGCTGCTGGGGAATAGGTGTGGGGCTGGCGGCAGCGGGACAGGCAGTATCACCAGCTCCACTCCGGCCATTAGCGAGAGCAATTTGCCCACAAACGATCTAGAAAGAGTTTTCTCAGGTTACAGTAAAGTTAATGGAGTTGGAAATTCCTCCTCATTTGGATTAGCTCTGCCTTCCTCATGCAACCTTTATATTTGGTGAAGTGCAGGAAGGTTTCCATAGCGGCAGAAGCAACTGGGTGGCGTATAACTGATGGGCCTGCTGCAGGACCTCCACACTGCTCCCAGCTGCTCCGGGGGCAAAGGCATGGGACCTCTCTGTACAGGAGGGGCTTTTTAAACTGTGAGGAAAATGAACACTCTTGTAGGCTGATTCTGATCTAACTGGTTATTTAAGGGGATGGAGAGAATTGGAATAAACAATAGAAATTTAACAAGATGGGGCATCACCACCTTGACATCAGATGCCACTGATGACCAGAGCTTTTCAGAACTTCATGAGCACAGAGAAAGCTGTTAGAGGAGAGACAAATAGCATAGACGTGCCAACAGAAAGCATGTGATCTAGATTAATTACAATTAACTGTTGGTCTGAGCCAAAGTCCATTAGGTGACACAGGTTAACCAAACATCAGAAACCAGCTCACTGATTCTGCACATCGGGAATCTCTCCTGTAGGTCTCCTATCTCATTGTAATTCTTCATATCATTCTTTCAAATGTACCTTCCCTCCTCCTCAGATTTAAGAGCTATTGTTCTAGTCTCAGAGTCACTGATTACAAAAAAATCCTGAATGTCATCCGCTTCCATCAGAAGGGAATCAAGCAAAACCTGTTTAGTGTTCATCCAACTTTATTGTCTAAGATGTTATAAAATAAATTGGGAGAACCCTGTGTGGTCAATAAAGAATCTTCCCACTTTGAGGTCAGCAAGATTTACCCACACATGACCTTTACCACCAGTGGAGAGCTTGCAGGGAAGCAGTGAATACCTGCTGGCACCCTCTCTCCCTGCAGAAGAGATGAAAAAAATGCCCCTGCACTTTAATTAAAAAAATGGAGAAGCTCTTGCATTACCTAGACTTGATCCAAAACGTACTGGAGTCAACGCTGCTGACTCAAGTGGGTTTGAGATCCATCTGTACAAAGGACTGTGTCTTCTTCCATTAACTGTTAACGTAGCAGAGGCAGGGAGGATTTCTTCAAGACTCATTTTCTTTGAAGCCAAGTGATGGTTCAGCA
>NW_010404136.1:28875-32750 GCF_000710305.1 Buceros rhinoceros silvestris | reverse complement strand
TTCAGCAGAGATGACCTGGTGACACACAGACACAGGCAACTCATCTCAGGCATGGCCTTGGTCATCACGGATGGAAGAAGCTGGTGAGGGCATCTCCTCCTTGGTTTATCCCCTACCTCCTTTTTTTTTTTTAAGTGCCATTCCATTACTGAAAAAATACTTACAGTTAATCAGCGCTGCTTAATCCTATTCACTTCCATCTGTGCCTCTTTGTAGCCTGACACCTCTCCTGTCCCGAGGCCATGGAAAGTGGAGGGTATTTAGTGCGGGGGCTCCGCCATTGGAGGCCGCTGGGGAGCAGCTGTCCCCAATCATCCTGTCCACGGCCCTTTCATTCCCAGATTGCATCTTGTACCAACAGTTTGTGTGTGGGAAAAATCAAAGATGTCAGGGGCTCCTCCCAGGACATGCACTTTGCGTAAGGTGCCCAATCACCAGGGCGCGGGCGCTTGACCTTTGTGCTTGCGGCAAATAATGAATTGGGGGCCAGTTTTCAGGCCCTCGCCATCATCATGCAGCCCCCACCAGAGCTCAGCATTAGGGTAATCACCGACATGCCAAAGCAATGAAAGCAATCTGTTCTTAACCGGCTGAACCGGTTTGTCCCCAGCCCCCAGACTTCCTCGTTCTGGCATATTACACAGTGGTAATTCTCTCTGCCTTTAAAGGAGAAAAGAACCTCAGCAGGCTACAAGATGCCTCCTCGTAGCCTCTCTTCCCCTGTCCAGGGGTTCAAGAACAGCTGGCAGAAAATCCACGAATGAAACTTCAGAGACCATGGACAGTAATGAGAGTTGAATGCCTGAATAAATCCTAATGGACTAGAAAGATTTGATAACAAAAACAAATTCTTTAATATTAGTTCTTCACCCAAGCTCATGGTGATGAACCTATCGAATTACTCGCAGTCTTTGTCCTGGGAAGGGACCAAAGCCTTTTGTTAGCGCTGATCAGGGTGTTCCCAATGGTGTGATGTGAAAACACGCTTACGATTCCCTCATGGGCATAGCTTTAAACCGTAATTCACAGCAGACAAAATTCTGTGTTTTGGCTGACAAAGCAGGTGGGGAATGGAAAACCCTCTGTGCTTCAGCTGCTCAGGGGCAGCACTGAGCCATCACACATTCGTGCCGGACTTTCACACCAAATTTTGTTCTCTGGTACCCATTTTGTTACCAGTAGTTGCATATCTACTAACAGTAGTATTTTAGTTGTCTAGTTAGCATTTCAATCAAGTTTTCAGTTGGGCGAGGACCAAACGCAGTGGGATTCCTGCACACGGATGCGCTGGGTCTACTCCAGTATGGCACTACACCGCTTTTGGCTTCTGACTATTTTAGCTTTGATCACGGTCCTTTGCACCCCAATATCCTCGTAAAACCATAAAAATAAAGTGCAGTCTTACAGGAGCATCAGTAAAGGACAGGCCAGCTGAGCACATCGGGGGAGCCCATTGCTGAGCTAGGAGGCAAATCTCACTGCTTGCCACCAACGTGGTGCTCATGAGATGGTGCCGGCTCCCCTGGATCGTAATGAGCAGTAGATGCTTGCGCAGTTTTATGGAGGGAACGGAGGTGCCAAAGCTGCTCAGTCTGGTTGCATACCCCCCCCAGCATGCCCGTAGTGCCCAAAGGCTGTGAGCCCCGTCCCTCCAGGTCCCTGTGCCCACTGCGCTGCCTGTGTGGCCCCAGCCCTGCGCTGCGCGTGGCTCGAGCACAGCCCATCCCTCCGGTCTGTTGTTAATACCAGGTGAGCCACAACCTCGGAAATAGGTGCCTGGCTCGTACAGCACAACCCGCACTCCCAGGCAAGACGGAAACTTCAGTAACTCAGTGAATATGCAGAGGTGTGGTCGAGAGCCCAGGACGGACAGCATGAGAGTATCACATACAGCTGCTGTTAAAGCTTCAAAAAATTACATATCCACCCTCCCATCAAATGCGCCTTTTTCGCTGTAGAAACACCATTGGTGAGGGTATCAAGTGTGCTACCAGATGAACTAGTCAAACCTGGGTAAGATTTTATGAGTGCTTTAAACACTTGTTCCAGCTGTTGAACAAAGGCTCTCTTCCAGCTTGGCCAGGGACATGTTCCTTGGTGCCTAGGTCAGGTAAAAGACAAAAGTATTGTTATTCTATGAACAGTGTGAGATGACGCTATTCCACACTTCAGCGGCTTCCTGTTGCTGACTCGTTAGCAGGTATTTTGCAGGATTAAATGACCCGATGTTATCAGGCTGTGGGGCAGAGTTTGGCACGTCCGGACGGATCTGTTCGACTGACGCAGTGTCCCCTCTTCAGTGCCCAGAGAATTAATCCCCATTTTTCATGCCACACAGCAGGAGATGTTGTCAGACTGCATAAACAGATATTTTGACAAGGAAATTTAAGTTTTCCTCCATTATTTTGTCTAACACATCTCATGTTTTGTCTATTGTATTGCAGATTGGTTAAAACCAGAGTGCGGCCGATAGGGCAGTGTGCAAACTATAGAGACAAAAATGTACTGTCCGCTCCATTTTTCTATCAGACCATACTTGTGGGCTGAAGAAATCTACTCCAGTTTAGGAAAATATTCTTACGTTTCAATGCAAAACCTTAAAAACTGAAGTTCTAACACCAAGCACATGTCTTCCAGCCGCAGTCTTGACGCTGACCCTATGGTTGTGCCCGCTAGCCCTTGGTTGGAAGAACTAGCTCAAAGGCTATACAAGTTCTTAAATCCTGAAGGGCTGGGCCACGTGCATCCTCCTGTTAGCAAAGAAGAGCATGGCCATGTGCTGGCAGGGTGCTCCTGGTGCTCCGTTCCATCACCCACCCTCTCCAGGGAAGTCCAGCACTGCTCTGTATTTGTCCTGCTTGCTGGCAGGGACACAACACTCTGTATCCATGCCTGACATGGCAGATTTATATAATTTACCTGGAATAGGTAAATTATTGTCTTAACGTACAAAGAGCCATTCCAAACCCTTGAGCACGCTCCGGCAGAAGCAAAGCAAGTCCGTCAGTGGTTTACCAACATGAGGAGAAAGAAAGAGCGGAGCAGGTCATTGGATTGAAATATCTGCAGTTGTATCCTACCTCGTTTTACAGATTTCCAGCATTATCCTCATTTATAAATACATGTAATGGCATACGTAATTTCTGGAGAGGTGCCTGAAGCTGCCCGCCAAGCTCTCACCGCAGACACCATGCAGTCCAGAAGTCCACATGCCCCGATCTGCCCATCCTCCCCACCTTACAGGGATACAAAACACAGAACATGTTCCTCAAACAAATATCAATCACAATTGTATCAGCACTATAGCACCAGTCTGGGCTGTTGCCTTTCAAGCTAAAACAATCTTGCAACGTGCCTTGAAAAACAAGGAGTTTTGGGGGATGAAGTCTTGGTGCTCTGCAGCCAAGCTCAGCACTGCTTTGGAGGAGGTTGGCCGTCACCTTGGCTCTTCTGGCATGGGGCACAAAGGGAAATCACATGCACGGTGCGGGGTCCCCCATTTGGAGGAGAAGGGGTTGGTTTAAGGGTCTCAGCCCAGCTCAGCAGCGGTGGTATATCTACAGTTAATAGCTGGTGGAGGTATCTCCAGTATGAGTTATGAAGCTGTTAATCCTCCACAGGTTTTAATAATAATTTAGTATTCAGTGAATATATGTCTTATTAAACTTAAATTAAATGCAGCTTTGGAACATAAATGTGCTAGAGAAATTTATGAGGGATCTTAGCAGAGAATAATTTTTTTAGACACTGCCATGAAAGCTACAGAATATCACTTTCTGAATTACTGTAAAATACCATGTGTTAGTTGTCAGTTATTAGAGAAGGCGTCTGTGGAGGCTTGTCCTACAGCCCCCATGCAATCCCCAAACTTAATT
>NW_010404136.1:28375-28751 GCF_000710305.1 Buceros rhinoceros silvestris | reverse complement strand
AGCAGGAATTCCCAGGTCTGCGAAAGGAAAATGAATTATTTCCATGTCAGCTCAGTTCTGCTCCACCTGGAATCACCACGTGAGGGACCCACCTTCTCCATGCTCTCCAAGCTCGGGATGCACGTTCCAGAGGCTGCAAAGAGTAGGGCTGATGATGCTTGTTTGGACCATCACTGTTCATACCCGGCATCAAGTGTTTCCACCATGCTGTGTTAGTGACAGTACTAGATTTGATATCAGGCTTCAAGAAAGGATGACCTCCCTAATAAAAAAAAAAAAAAAAAAAAAGGATGAGGGAGAGGCTGTATCATATTAAATAGTGGGTGGCAAAGTGAGCAGTAATGCTTGTGGCCTCTCCAAAAGTTCCCAAGTAGGA
>NW_010404136.1:14749-28360 GCF_000710305.1 Buceros rhinoceros silvestris | reverse complement strand
CGTCGCCAAAAAAAAAAAAAAAAAAAAAAAAAGTGCGTGGATGTGTCCACCCAAAAGGCAACAGAGCTGAGAAACTCCTGCAAAAAAGAGAAGCAAGAACAGAGCAAAAGTCTGGCCACATTCAGCATTGCTGCTGGCTCCAGCTGCTGCTGAGAAACACCACCCTGAGCACCTCAAGTTCCTGTGAGAAGCTGGGAATGGGTTAGTAGCATTGTCATGGCAGAGTCCTACAGAAGCAGCGCTGCGTTCATTCAGCTCTTAGTTTCCTTTTCTGCCCTGAGAGTGACAATCACCCCTCACTGCCAAGGCTGGAGATGTGCTGTTGACAAATCCAGGAAAGCCATTCCCAGTAAAGGTCAAGCACCTCACACACCACGAGGTATCGTTGGAGGACAGTGTTGTATGTGCTGACGTGCCCTTGGGAGAATTTACACCAACAATACTGCGCATTAATTTGAAATACTTACTGGGTTTTTAGAAGAAAAACAAACCTACACATTTACAACCCGCTTACAAAGCTGCTAATGAGTGCAAAATCTGGATCTCATTCCCACCGCAGCCATTTTTTGGCCCAGCTTGTCAGGCTTGGAGGTATGTGAGGATCCCATTTTCTACAGGAGAACAGGTTGTCCGTCTTGCGAGGTTTAACACCTTTAGGCAGAGCAAAGCAGAGAAATGAACACCATCAGAACCACAGTCAAGAAACAGCATCTGCCTGAAACTCCTCAGGGGCTGGGAGGTCAGGACAAATTTTAAAGATGACAAAAGAGCATAGAAAAAGCTAATTGGTCCAATGATTGTGCTTTAATTTAGAGTCGTGCCAAATGTACTTCATGGTCTGCACCAAAAATTAACAAATAGCTGTCATGTTCACGCATGTGTTTCCTACAGGACCATCTCCACTTCTAGTAATTCCAGATGGAATTGTAAACCTTACCTTAATCAGGCACTATGGCAACCTGCTCCCATTCAGACAGGGAAAGACAAGGAGAAAGGAAGCGGCAGGGCAAGGGCAGGCTCCTCCGAGAGCTGCTATGAGCACTCTAGGTAGTTTCTAGAGGAAGAAAAAGAGACACTTTAGATTGACTATGTGCTTCCCGCAGAGCAAATCAGTGTTGATGATTTCCTGTCACTTACGAGACTGATGCATCTACGATTTCTGTTTCCAGCCCTGCACTTGATTAAAGGGCACTCTGCATCTAGAGCAGTGTTGCTACACAGAATACCTGTGTTATCGAATAATAAACTAACGGTCACAATATTGGCCCGAGGTTTAGGAATTTTCTAGCATAGGAAGATTAAGACGATTGTGGTTCAAGTAAGTACCATTTCTGACTAATTTTTTGCAGATATGGCATAGAAGCACTATGACTTTTGGGGAAGGTAGCATGATCTTACGATACAAAATCCTAGGTGAAAAACAAACACTCAGAGACCAGACTTGCTTCAATCTGAACATTTGCATTCACATGAATGGAAGCTGCACTAAGAGAGCTGAGGAGTTGTCCCAGCATGCTCATATCCCTTTTAAAACTGAAATTAAAAAGCAGTTACTATGTTAGCTTCAATCACCTGGACATAGATTTTCTTACAACCATGTGGGTAGCTCTTCAGGTCTAGTCTACAGACAACAGCCCAGACTCGTGAACAAGTCTTCCCTCTCCCTGCACCACACCCATAAAGATACACACACAGAAATTCACTCTACAAAACTCCTGGAGGCTCCCAACGCTTTTTCCAACAATTAATATATGGTCTTTTCTGTATGGAAAGGTCACAAAGTCCACTGGGTCTCTGCCACTCACTTCCTACGTGCTTGTGCTGATCGCTGTGAGGTGACCTGCACGAGCATCCTCTCCTCTCTGGGCACTCGAGCTGCTCTGCAGCACGGCGAGCCCCAGGCAGATAGATCTTGGTTCTCCATCCGGCTGAGTCAGAGGCTCAATATGTGACCTTCTGTCCCTTGGTCCTCTCATGTCAAAACCAAACCTGAGTTTAAAACTAGGAACGCATTGAGAACCAGATGCTCCATCTGAGCCAAACCTTTCTGGGTAAATATATTGCAGAGATCACAAATCACAGCGTTTCAAACTTTGGGAATCTGTGTATATTGAAATGTATACAAAATAGTGCTGTTTCTCGACAATAGGTTCATACTCCAGAAATCCAGCAGACTGAAATTAATAATGCATTAGAACAAACACGAGAGCATTGTTTCCCATTTAAGGAACTGCCTGGATATAAATAAACCCTTACTCATATTCTGCGAGCAAAATAACAGGCTTATTCTTACCCAGAGTAACAATAGCACCTTCCAGAAAGAGATAAAAATTATTTGCAAGAAGAAAGCTGAGGAATTAGTCTTAAACAGATGCGCTTTTGCTGTCAGTGTACTGAAACCACATACCTGAATGCCCTCTGAATGTCCCCAAAATTTTAGGAGAGGACTGAACTGGATGTGTAAAATGCAAGCTAAGGCTGTTTCTAACAACAACTTAGCTAAAACCCAAAAAGTAGGTCATGGATGAGAGACCATGGACCCTCTCTGACACAGTTTGCTCACAGAACCTCTCTACTGGCAATGGAGTGCAGTATCAGGGCAGTAGAGAAGACGTGTATGGCTTTACCTCTTGGGTTACAGCCTGCAAGGAGAGTAGCTCCCAACAATTCAAGTTCACTGGACAACAGGCAGCTGAACTATTGCACCTCCAAATAACACCAGCAAGAAACCCCACAAACGTTCTCCTCCATGAAGCGTGCTTTACTGTAAAATTCTTTGGAGTGACCAAAGAAATGCTGGCTCATGAACTGCTTTCCTTTGCTTATATCATTGGTTTGTGAAAACAACCGTCTCATGAACAAACCGGTCTAAGAGCTGTGTTAGTGTGCAGTACAGCAAATGGTGGTTATTTCTCACACAACTTTGTTACACGGCAAGCACTGGTTTCCTTTTTATGTAAATGAAAGCCTATAAACCCATGCAATTACCCTGCGCACACATTTAGTTTAAATGCCGGGGCGCTACAGAAGTCATTTATCTTCCATACGTTCTGTTAGGCTGCAAGTCAGCTCTGAGGTTTAGATCTTGTTTAGAAGTTCTTGGCTAATTGATCACTTTGGAGGTGCTTTAAACACAGGTAAAACACCGACAAAGACTTTTAAAGTAAGCTTTCTTAATGGACGGATTGCAACTATCCATCATGCTGCTCGCTACTTCCCTACCACCGTCCCATTGAACCTCATAAGTTCTATTAAAGCTGTTAACATGTGGCATCTCTTAATGGAAAGCGTATAATGCACAAGGAGGACCCGAGGGCCCATCGGAGCGAAGTTTGGAACAGAAAGACAAATTCTGACCGTTCGTGAAGTTAATGTAATGACAGGTCAGTGCTTCAGGCCTTTCTTGGAGATGATTCCCATTTAAAGCCTTGCCTAAAGCAGAGGCAGCAAGGCTGGGTTCGCTGGCCCAGCCAGTCGGCATGCATGTTATATCTCAAATGCTTCAGCAGATGAAATGTAGAGGTTGAAGGAAAAAAAAAAACATATTTATTTTTGGCTTGAGAAAAGAGTGTGACACATGACAAGGCTGGATCTGTTTTAGAGAGGCTGTGCTCTGTATTACTGAGATTAAGTTTGATCATTCCTGAAGGAACACAGAAATCCCCGAACCTGGATGGCAGAGGCCGTAATAGTTGCTCTTAATGTCTGCTGTTAGCTGATTACGGACATCTTGAAAGCATTGCTCAAGCAGGCCTTCTCGCGAGCTTCTGTCATGTGGATGCTCTGGCAGATGGAGAGCATGAATCGTGGAGAGTGGGTGACGGGGAGCTTCAAGGACCGGTGTGTAATGAAAAGCTTTGAACTGTTCCTAGCTTGTGAGACTGCTTTCCTTGTCACTGGGGGGACTATCAGAACGTATTACAATGACCAAAGCCAGCCCATGTAGTAACAGCTGCGAGCGTAATCCAAAAATTAGCTCATTAATTCACAGGAAAGTATTTTCTACTTGTCTTCTATTACAAAAAATGTGTCTGCTTGTTAGCGAAATCTAGAGCTTTAACTGGAACCTTTAAAACATTAGCAATGCCCATGTGCTTTTCTGTGCCTTAGCGGGAGATTTATTAGGTTTATTCTCTAATCTCTGTTTACAAGCAGAAATATGACGAACATAAATCATTCCAAATAAGATTTCAGTTTGCTATTTTCTGACGTCACTGTTATTTCAAACCTGCCATTAAATCTTTTCTTTGTTGCCCTGTTTGTTTTGAAAAACAATTTCCCTCCACTTGACCTTTGTGTTTCTTGGAAAAATCTTCAAAGTTGGCTATAACTCTAGACGTTATCCGTTGGTGCTTATTTACTGTACACAGTGTTTAGCTCGAGTGCTAAACTCCAGCATAGGAGCCCCGCAGAAGTACGGGGTGTGAGGGGCAGATCTGCCAGTGGGCGTTAATATCGTAGTGATACTGTGATCGTTATTAAGGACAGTCAGGCTACTTCTTGAGTGGTGGCTCTTAGAAGAACCTCAAATATTAAATAAAGAAAAGGGAAAAAATGATGACACATTGCCAGCTCTTGCAGAAAACTGACTCTATGGTTGCTAAAGCAGAATGGACCATCCCTTATAGGACCAAAGAGCGCAAGGGAGCAAAGACACTGCAAATTAAGTGTGTGTACAGCGGATGCCGAAGCCCCAATCCAACACAGAGCAATCGTCTTGCAAAACTTTAGTGTACCTAGTTTATACGCTGTGCAATGGCTACCTTCTCCTAACAATCTAAGGGGTATTTTCTTCTTTACAATGAAGACATTCACAAACATAAAAAATTATAGAGATCTAGACAGTAAAGCAATTTTGCACTTTGAATGGGAACCAGACAGTTCTGTGCACCTGCTCTGGCGCCCTGCACGATGTAATGGATAATCACACAAGTGTGAAAAATCACCTTGGCATATCCCTTGTTTTAGGGTCCCTTAGATTTCCTCACCACCATTTTGCACAGCACAGGGGCCATAATCACACATTTTTGAGAATTCTGTAACATTTGTTCTTTATTGCAAATTTGCTGTAAAGCTTAAACCACAGCAAGGAAAATTTTAACTCCCCACGAGCATTCAGCCTTGGATTCTAACCCACATCATATCCAGCTCCGTCTCAAAGGCCAACCTGCGAGTGCAGCTCCTTCTGCCAGCTGAAGCATGGATGCTGAGGCTGTCCCCGAGCACCAGGACAGGTCTCTGTGCCACGCACACACCAGGACTGTGGCTCGCAGGGGGAACCCACAACTGCCGATGGCTCCCGGCACCAACCAGCACCCATGTTAATAGAGAGCAAATACGTTTAAGCCTGTGGATGCGCAGCTGGGAGATATGGCTACACCCGCAAATAACCCGGCTCTGACTGTTCTTCCCCACGTTCGTGCCGTTACTCTGAAGTTCGAATTCCCAGGTGGGAAATGTGCTGTTTTGGCAACACTTGACCAGCCTCCCCTCAAAGCCAGCTCAGAGCAGCTCGTTTTGGTCTGCTCACTAAAATACCAGCCGTGAAACCAGCCTCAGCTATCTTTCAGAATGAAAAACCTCAGAGTGTATAATTAGCTTTTGACTGATCAATAAACTCTGAGGCACAGGCCTCTGGCGCAGCTTGCTCAGGACCACATGCTCGTTAAGCAGGAGATTAATTAATGCAATAACTTGCTGAAAACCCAGATACCCGTGGCCACGAGGTGAGGATGCTGTACCCTGTTTAGGTGGGTTATGGGAGGGGAGGCAGCTTCAGAGTCAAAAAAACCCCACCCCAAACGCATAAACTTTAAACTAGACAATTTAAAAAGATGAATCTTTCTAGTCCTGAAAGCTCAGTGTCAGGCTGGAAAATGGGACAGGAATCCTTTCCCAGAGCGTGTGCATTTCTTCAGCTCCATACATTCAATCTCCTGGGTCCACGGCGAGACCTCGACATACCGCACATCTGTACCATAGCACCCCAGATCAGAGGCCAAAGGTATTTTATTTAGTTTACCTTTTCCTGAGCTGATAATCTGGCTTGAAGTGGGAAGAGCAAAGCTGGCCCAAAGCGCACACCACAGCAGCAGTGGAATCGCAGATGCCGGAGCAGGAGCTGGGTACCCCATGGAAGGGTGGGTGCAGCTGAGGGAAAACTGGACTGTGCAGAACCCAAAACTATGAACAAATTGTGAAAGAGAGTGATCCAAGAAAGGCCAAGACAGAAAAATACTAAAAGGAGGAGACCCCATTTTCTCCATCACTCCTCTGAACTTGTGTTCATCCTCCCACCATTCTTCATCCTCCCCGCAAAAGAAGCGCTTTTCAAAGCGCTGCATTTTAACCGTGTTTATACAAAACCATCACCTAAAGGATTTTACTGCGGCTCAACAATGAACAGGACTGGAGCAGGAGCTCTGTGTGGTTATGCTGGAGGAGCTGCAGTAGTTCTGTGCTGACCACCACAGTTATTAAAAAGGCTTAGTTTTTAAAAAATAAGGTGCTTAGGGGAAGAGTAAGTACTCTAACAGCTCTGCAGAGCTCTGTCCTTCCAGTTGCTGGGCACGCTGGCCACCACCCAGGCAAGCACTTCAACACATGCCTTCCTAGGAGCAGCCCGGTGCCTTCAAGCCTTCAGGCCCACAAACACTTGCTGCTGGAGAAAGCACTGCTTAGGCACAGGTACAGAACTGCACCCAAGGCCCTGAAACAGAAACTGCTGTCATTACTGTTAATTAATTGCAATTACTGTCATTATGTTATTGAGCAGGAGAAAAACACGCTGTTCACTAACTGCACTACAGCAACGCCATCCTTGTCTTGGGAAGAACGGGACTCTACAACGCTGGTATTGTGATGTTAGGGCACTTTAAGTGTGTTTTGCAAGGATCAGTTTTACCTTTTTAGGAGGTTTTGTCTGTCTTCGGTGGGAAATATGTGCCTTAAAACGTCTGCGCTGGTTTTGAGACCTCTGCAGCCAGCTAAGGGTCTGCGAAAACTTGTCCTTTCAGGAGCACCGACCATCTCTGCTGCATCAGGAGCCAGGCAACAGCAGTTCTTCAGAAACATTGGCTAAACTGCTGTGCCTCCATCGCATACATCCACCCATTGCAGATACACGATCTCTGCTTTCCTTGTGCTAGAGAGAGGAAAAAAAATCAACTCTGGCAACAGAAAAATAATTCAAAGAGAAAATGTAATACTGAAAGCCAACAGTATTTACATTTAGCAGATTGTAGCATTTGGGTTTCCAAAAGACCGAGTCCAAGGTAATTAAAGCTTTGGTGGCCTTTCAGTTTGGAAATTGCAAATAAAGGATAACAAAACCGAGAGAGCGAGCTCTTTCTCCAGCACATGTGGCGTGCGAAGCCCGCGCTGTCACGGTTTGACAGGTGTGTGCTTGTGCGCTGCGAGGGCTGCTGCCGCGCCGAGTTCCCCGTGAAACCCGAGAGTGTTTGTAAACAGTCTGTACTTTCTCAAAAGTGCCCCAGAGGTTTGTTACAGGAAGTCAAATTGCTCAAATCTACCTAATTTGGCACGATACGTTGAAAGCATGCTTGAGTGATCATAATTGCGCTGGGACTGACTTCATTTAGCAATCTCTGGGCATACCTTTCCAATAACAACTGCAGGCGATATAAATTCAATCTTCTGTTTGTTTCTGAAAGTGATTAGCCTAAAAAATTTGGAATTTAAACTCTCATAATTGCGAAGTGCTATTTATATTCAATTTTGATTTATTAAATAAAGAAAGTCCTCCCCTCAACCCGCCCTCCCTCCTTTTTTTTTTTTTCCCCAGGAATGATTGGAGTGCTTTGGGAAGTGAAAGGGATAGCAAATAGAAATGAAAGGGAAAAGATAATTCTCATCGGTGGTGAGCGCTGCTCTTACAAGGGCATTTTTCCTGCTACAACATATAATATTGCAACAAGAGCATAGAAGATTCTGATGTGTCTTTCAAGCACGGTCTTTTTGCTGTGAAATACCTATAGTTCGCTACGATTAATAAATTTTTTCCTCACATCTATGCAGAAATATGTGGAAAGATACGTCAAATCAACTGTGCTGTACAATTAAAAGGGCAGAAAGAGAGCTGAAGAGCTTCATTTTTGTTCCGAGTGTGACCATCGGTGTTATTCCAGTGATGAACAAGGCTGAGAGAAGGAGGTATTTTGTGCATCCATTCGTTTTTTTAAAACCAGTTTGTATTTGCATCCTTTTTGTATTGGCATTCTCCAGAAACTCTTGGGGGAAACATTTCCCCGTGATGGGCAAGAATTGTCCTGAAAGTGAATTCCGGGAAAAGACCCAGAGAAATAAAATACTGAATTTGTAAATGTAGGCGAATACTCACAAAGCTTTTTTCAGCAGGATGTTAACTCAAACGAGTGCAAACCAACCAACCGAAAGAGATAACTTGTATATAACCACAAATGTCTGATTTCCAATTAAAGAAAAACACTGTGAGATCTTTATAAAATGTGCTCACAAATAAAAGCTGAAAGACATTAACTTTCCAACAATTATGTTGGAAAAACAATTGGAAAAATTCAGCAAACCTCCAAAATTTCATTAGAAAAAACTATTTGCTGAGACCATCTTGCTTCACCCTAGTCACGAACAGACCCACATACAGCTTCCTTGCTCTAATTAAAAAGAAGAAATGAGAGATGAAGCAAAGCAGTTAAAATCTCTGTAAGGGTTAACCCTGTGGCCCCAACCTTCCACCATCTGGAAGGACTGGATTCTCCTCACAAAAAACCCAGAAGCTGAACAAGTCTCTTTTCCATGCCGACTTCTTCACACCATCTTTGTAAGCACCCTCCTCCTCCTCTCCTCCTGAATTGTCATTGAACAAGGCAAATTCTGCACCTGCAGATGGGCAAAACTTTGCGCTCAGTCTCCAGAGAAGTTACATCTCGACCAACAGCCCTGATACGCTCTTGAAAGTACATCCAGCATTAGGATAAGCCCGAAGCACCAGCACTTGTCCAGCAAACTCATGGCAGCAAAGCTGTTGTGTTCCATTGCATGGTGCTCACCTCCATGTGCCCGTCTGTCCCGGCAGCCGTTGACCTGCGGGGTACTGCCATCACGGGATGCCTGCAGCTTTAAACCTTGGTAGGAAAGGCAACAGCACTGAGGACATGGAGAAAAAGGATTTGCATGTGCTAAACCTCAAGCTAAATCTTCCAGGTGTTGTTGAATACCCACAGGGCCCGGTGGCAAGTTGTGGGGTCCCATGGGGACCAACCAAGAGCATCCTGCACTGGAAGCTCACGGGTAGGACCCCTGCGTGATGCCAGCAGGTGTATCCACGGGGGACAGGTCACTTAAGTGCTGCTGCAACACAGAAGGAATTTCTCAGACCCATCCATTTACTTAAAGTTTACTTTTTTTAAAAAGTGGCAAATTAACCAAATGGTCCCTAAAATAGAGCCAAACCTCAGGGCAAATCTGATTTATAAAGAGTCTGTTTCAAACTAGGTGGGACCTTCACCTACCCAAGCAAATCATTTGGTGCTATAATTTAGCCCATTTCCCCTTCAGCAATACCACTGCTTTCCCCAAACCTCTCCATTTATTTTGAAACCAAACCTATTAGTTATTTGATGGGAGGGGAGAGAACAGAAAGAGCGGCACAACCTGAACATTCATCATTGTTGTTTGTGCTCCTTGAAGGACATTGTTGAATTATCGCTATAAACATTCCACATTTGGCTAAATGTTGTTGATATAAACAAGGATTTTTCCTCATTAAGGTAATTTGGTGCAGTCTGAGAAATGGATTTATCAAGAGAATTAATTAAAGGCAGATATGATCTGTGGCTCTTTGTGCTTGTAGATGTCTCAGCATAAACATCGCCATTAAAATTAAATCACTGCTAATCTGATCCTACTAACAAGAGTTTTTAAATACACTTCACATATGCAGGCACGATGCCCTTACTCAGACGGGGAACTGTGCAACACAGGCCCAAGCTCGCCGTTGTCGTGGTGCGTACGTGGAAGAAGAGTTTTGCAGCTGTGTTGAGTGGCGTACACGCCACAGGACACCTCTGCTGGCTTTGGGGGAGGACAGGTGGAAATTCTGTGTTCTCCCCCAGTCTCCCCTTGAGGTACAGGTTTAAGGGGACTTTCTTGAGCAGGGAGAGGATGAACTGTAAAAAGTCTCCCCCTCCTTCTCTCCTATCTGGACTTCACATTGTCTGCAGACACAGAACACAGATCAGGTGTCAGTCAAACCAGCGGCCCCTGAACCAAGCAAGATTTGTCCTTGGTTCAGGAGTTGCCCCTTTTACATAACATTTATCAGTCTTTTTCTTTTCAAAAGGCTACAGAAACAGGAGGGGGAAAAAAAGACACAGTGGCAGCTGATGTCCTAATGTTGGACTTGAGTGTTCTGCAGCTGAAGTTGCTTCAGGACACATATCGGATACCCATGGGTGCAGCTCTTGGTTTCCTCTAACTCAGAGGAACTCTGATTGATAGAGCCACAGAGCTGCCACAGGAAGACACAGACCAGGAGCCCTCTGCCCTTCTGGAGCAGCATCTGGAGACCCAGCAAGAATGGCACTGAAAACCTCTGCTCATGGATCCTGAGTCATCATTTTACATCCTTTTATAAACCCACCAGAGGAAGGTTCACAAGCACTAACCAATGCTACTGAAGCGTCACTCCACCACCCGTTGCAACTGGCCCTCAGAACACATCCACAAAGCAAAAGCAAAGCACAAATTTGGCCCAGGTTTTCCAGGGTACCCTTGCACAAGCTGCTTTGGATGGTACATGAACCGGGCAGCAGCATCAGTTGAACAAATCTGCCTGAAAACCAGGGCTCTGCTCAGGGAGGAACTGGTTAAAACCCTGTTACCATTGATTCTGTTTCCCATGCTTGCTCATGAAAACCAGCGAATAAATGTGGTGTCCACCCCTGCACCAAATGTACCCATATATGCTCCGTGGTTCTTGGAAGTCAGGGGGGCAGAGACCTTGCCTGGATTTAGGACACACTAGTTCCCACACTCTCACATATTGATTCAAATTCCAGAAGAGATCACATCAAACTGGTTTTCTTTCTGGCCAGTAACACAGAATGTAATCTAATAAAGCAAGCAAAGTCTTCTAATATTGTCAGGGAAAGAAGTCAGGCATGGAAAGGCATCAGGAAGAAGAGCAATCTCACTTAGGTCATGGCAGTACACCTCACGGCTTAACTGAAAGCCTCTCAAGGATCGGAGTATTGCTGGTCAAACCACAGATAAATTCAGGCATTTTCATCTACAGCTAAAGGAAACCAGCGCTGTGTGATTTAGGAGAAGCCACCTTTGTGTTCCCCACCTCAGCGATCAATCCTGTAAAGACGCTGAATGTCTTCAAGCCGCTGTTAATTGAGCCTGCTAATTACAGCGGTCAGCAACTCCCAACCTGTGGACATCACAGAGCCAGATAGATCATGTATTTACAAAGAGACCTTTGGGAAGTCTAGATTAGTCTCAGGACAACTTGAAAGGAAAGATAAGGAAGCTTAAGGGGACTCTTCCTCTCCTGCAGCAGACGAATGAATTAGCAGCGAAGGCTCCAGCTCTGGTCAAAGGGAAGGGATAATCTGGTGATGAAGTAGGTCTTAAATCATTCTGATATATTTAAGTGTCACTCTGAAGAAGATCTAGAGATGTAGAGAGAAAACAAACTATCAGTCAAAATAATCGGGCAAATCTGAGGATACCATTGGTTGGTTGGGTACGTAGTTTCTCAGCACAAAATTGCCATCACTTTTAAAGGGTCTTTTTTACGCAGTTCATTTAACTGACCGAGCTTTTGTTTAAGCAAGTTATTTATCCAATTTTGTTGTTTCCCAGGGGAGTCTCATAAAAAACATTTTGTTTTCCACAGGTGGAACAGTGTCACGGGGGCAGGGAGGGTTATGTGCTGCTTCACCAGGAATCTGCAAACAGTCGTGGGGACTCAGGTGGCCCAAGATCATCACAGGACAGCGCTTGACATGTGGCCTCCAGCACCAGAATATGATCCACTTACAACAGTAACGCCAGGGTCAGCATCATGGTGGCACCCAAAGTTCCCAGCTGAGGTATGGTGGGCATTAACCACACTGATATTCCATGTTAAGTGGTGTGTGGAGAATGAGATGCTTATGGGATTGCCGGGCAGACAGCTGAAACTCTGAGGGGCTGGAGAAGAGCAAAGATGCTCCTTCGAAGTCACCACAGTGCAACGCAGGAACGAGAGGGTCATCTGGGATGCTGCAGGGAAGCAAAACTGTCCTATACCAGAGCCGAATCCGGTGTCCAGAGGCCTTTTTTGGGCCCGTCTCCATCTGTAATCATTTAAATAATGGCAACAGAGAGAATACATCACCCTCTTCTATGTGCTGTTTGAAATTCATGTCTTCTGATAGAAATCTGAGAGACAAAAGACTCAGGAACACAAGGGAACAAACCCCTCCTTTTTTTGTATACTTTTTCAGAAGTGAGCACTCAAGATACACGCACGTAGTTGAGGTACTACTGTGCAGAAAAACCATCACATTTCAATTGGAACTCATTAACTAGGAATTCATTAACGTCTTTTGCCTTCACGCAAGTATTTACCTCGGGGAAGGACATCTGCATATACACAGTCCGGGAGGTGAGAGGGAGAAGGAAGGGTTTATCTCATAGAACCTGTGAAGATACAGAAGTCCCGTTGTTGCTACACTGCTCGTAATGGTTGGCTGTCAACAGCTGCGTTAAGTGGGCTGCACCCGTTACGGGGATGGAAGCTGTCATCAAAATGAATTAGAGGCTTATTTGGCCATAGCTGCATTTTATATTCTGCTGGCACACTAATGAAAAGTAGGCTGAGAAAAGAGGGCACTAGTGCATAGGAACTCAAAGTATGTCAATTATTTTTCGTTTTCATAATGGAATACTGTGGGCTTTTACAGGCGTTTAGAGAAAACTTCTTGTTTTTTCTTTTTTTCAAAGTATCCCACTGCTAAAGAGCTGTTGTCATCCTAAATCTTAACTAAAGATTATTTGGAAAGCACAATTAATGGCTTTGAGATAATGCCACAGCCACAAAGTTAGATAATTAATGAGTAATAACTGATGTACCTGTGACTGTAAACAAATGTGTCTCTCCCCTTTAAGTTTAAGAACAGACAGAAATCCTAATTCATCTACAACACCAATACATGGGCATAACAAAGCTCATGTAAGGACTGACCTGATTCTTTGTACACTAGTGCTGGAGGAAGAAAAAAAAGACAAATAAATCAGCTGTCAGTCTATGCCCCATCTCTCCAATACCAGAGCTGTCTCTGCTGTGAGCAACTTTATAGTAGAGTCTGGAGAAGTACCCGTAGCCCACAGCTGGTTGGTGAAACAGTTGTTTCACTTACAGTCCAGGGACCTTCTACAGCACGAGCCACTCACAAGCATGAGCAAACCTTGCTGCTCTTCCCAAGGCCAGCAGCAAGGGAGATGTGCAATAGTGATGGCAAGTGTTGCTCATGGGGACCAGCAACCAGGGGGAGGGTTGCCTGGGGTCCAGGTGCCCTTCCCCCCTCCACTGCTGTCTGCTACCTGCCTCCTATGATGGGT
>NW_010404136.1:14316-14674 GCF_000710305.1 Buceros rhinoceros silvestris | reverse complement strand
CAATGTTCTCTCCCCCCCTCCACTGCGGTGTTCTACCTGCCTCCTATGATGGTTTGAAGCCACAGAAACTGTCCCCAAGTGTTTCTTGTTTACCATGAAATTCCCTGCTGCTCTGCGCTGGCTTCAGTTTGGCTTCTAGATGCACAAGCACAAAGAAAGGTCACAGGAAAAATACCTACTTAGAAGAAATAAATGCATATTTGAAACTTACTTTCAAAGCTTGAATAATGAGTATTTTAGCATGTAGTAGAGGTTTATACATGAGGACATTTATTTTATGCAGATATATCCAGTTTTGGGGGGTCAAGAAACAGTAGTGCATATATATATTTTACCAGCCAGAAAGAGGTGTAGGGGG
>NW_010404136.1:0-14229 GCF_000710305.1 Buceros rhinoceros silvestris | reverse complement strand
GGGTGGGGGGTGGGGGGGGGTGAGAGGGGTTCACGCCTGTTGGGTGCATATGTATCTTTGTTCATCTTGGCCCCAAGATGCTGAGTCTCACTGACTCCATCAGTGCAAAACACTGCAGCACCCTGAACCGGCTGAGGGCAGCCTGCGTGCTGTCTGCAGGCTCAGGGGGCGAGTATTCACCTCCACAGCTCATTGGCAATTTCCTGCAGGACCCAAGGCCATGCATTTCCTTCCTGTGAAGGTGCAAAGACGTTCATCATTTTCATGAGAGGACGAAACACCCACGCACTTTTCTTAATACAACGAGCTGCATGCTGAAAATGCCAATTCCCTGTATAGGAAGTGAGGCAGTTCCGCTCAGCCATTCTGAACCTCCTCTTCAGACGTTGGAAGACAAAGCGCTGACAAGGCTTGAGTGGGTGTATCTCATCTGCTATCACAAAAATCAGCCGACACCACCCTCTTAATTTTTCTTGCTAAATTGGTCCATCTCAGCACAGCTTAGTTGCTTGTTCAGTAACTTATGGCTGAGATCCCTGACATCACCATATGGAAACAATACCCAAGAGGACAGGATTTTTCTCTATCATTCATAGTCCTACAGCCCTCACCCATCTATTACCCCTAAGTTTGTGTGGACGATGCAGTGATGAGAGCTCAGCACTCTGCCAGTACCACCTCATCTTTCACAGAGCTCAGGACAGTTCAGCAGAACAATCTGGATGCTGTGGAGTGTTGCAGAAAAATGTTGAAGTGTCTTACTGGTATTTTGCAGCCTTCAGCCCCGCCTGCAGCTCTGAATGAGGCTGTTCTTATGAAACCCAAAGTGAATGCAAACTACTAGGTCTAACAAAACACTCTGATCTAGAAAAACAAGGTGATGTGAAAAACAATGTTTCAACAGAAATCTGAGGAACCTGGGAAATGTAATGATGATATTTTTATCATGCTAATCAGCCTAGCACACAAGCGATATACAGGGCGAGCTGTATACACAGGGCTGTAAACCTTCAGCACCTCTGGGCTCCTTCCATGCCATTCATCCATCCTTCAGAAGCAAGAACTCAAAGAGATGAGGTGGATAATTCCAAGCCATTCAGTAAATCATAAAATCATGCTAGATTTGGCTGTTTGCATTTGTGAATCAACACCCCTGACCTCCCTTCCTTTGGAATTAGCCCCATCAATCCTACAATGAAACAAAGAATTTTGCCTTTGAGTTTCTTGGTCCAGAAGAGCCTTTTTGATCCAGCAATTTTTGCTCAAATATGAGCACGAGCCACATGGTTTGGACTTGGAGCAGTTTCCCCCAGATCTAAGGCTCAGGAGGGAGAAAAGGGAGGTGCTGGATTTGCAGGTCACCTCTCAATGCAGATGAGTTTATTGAGATCCCAGTGAAAAGCTACTGTTGTGCAGGAGGTGATTTTCAAGTGTTAATAAAGCGGCTGCTTTTGCCAAGAAACACCCTGGCTCCCAAGATCATAGTAAATACTTGAGCATCCTGCCAAATCTCGGCACAAACAATAATGTGTTTTCTGCTATCAGAGCAGGAAAAGCACCCCTAACGAGGGCAACTAGCCCCTTAACTGCAGTTCGAGGCACTCCCCAAAACCATCATCCCCTGGAAGGCTGGGCGCCTTCCAGCAGGCAGCAGCCCGGCCCTGCTGGGGGGAGCTGGAGACCTGACTTTAATAAGGTGCTCTATGCCTGAAAGACCGTCAAGGGAAAGCCTTAACTAGGTGTTATAACAAGGGGATATGAAGTGTCACAAAGTGTGTAAATGTCACGCGCACTCTATGAGGCCTCCATGTTAAAAGTCTTCCTCATCTTAGCTCCTCTGGGTAAAATATTTTCCTTCTGCTGCCGCCCCTTTTACAATATTTTGATAACGAGAGTGAAAATGATAATTTCAGTGGCGGGTGTGCTGGGAGCTTTGTGGGGATGGCAGCACTGAGGAGAAACGGGGAGCACGTAGCCCGATAGCAACGAGCAAATGCATATTGCTATTAAAAGCTGTTTACAGAGTGTCACCAGTGCTCCAGGTGGAACGTAAGCCCTGCTTCCTACCACCAGCATTTACAGCCTCCCGCTTAGGCGCGTTCTTCGTGAACGTGGGAAATCAGAGGGACTCTTCCTCCCACGGATTAGTGCCTGCAGGGCTGGGAGGCAATCCAGGGAGCCTTGAGCATCACCCAAAGGGAGCTAATCACTGTACTAAACACTTCGTTAGGGCGGTGTCAGTGCAGAGAGCCCTACAAGGTTGTGCTAGACCAAGGAGGAACATTTCTGGAAAGAAAAGGGCATGAGAGAGAGAGATACAACGTTTTGGAGAGAGACTTTTGATTGAGAGATAATGAGTTAAAGATGATGTGATAAAGCTGTAGACATATAGAAGTCGGCGCTACCGTTTTCTATGCATTGGCAAAGGATAAAAAAACCAAACCTTACTCTGCTATGGCCAAATAGTTTATATCAATGTTCACAGACTGCTTCAGTTCTGCATTCCTGGTACAACCAGAAATTGTAGTTTAAAATTCCTAGGAGACCTCCCAGCCTGTTCCTCCTCATTCTGCACTCCACAGAGCAGAGGCCACCACCCGGGTGGCAGCAGCGTCCCATCGGTGGCTGCAGTCTCATGTGCTCTTCAGTGCTGCCTGGAAATAGTCCTGTGTTTTACAGCCAGCCTTATCTACTCTGCAGACAGCAATATGAATGGCTTCACGTCATGATTTTTTGTTGATGAGAAGAGTGGTGAAGTGCTGTGCAGAGCACCTTCCCCCAGCCCCGACACTGTCACTGCTGCCTGTGATGAATTAGGGCTGCGCTTGAACTAAAGACCAGCAAATTAACAGTTAATTAGGAGTTGATAAATAGCAGAGTCACCCAGACCCTCTGATTTAGCTTGTTTCAGCTGCTGCCCTTCTCCCGTATCTTGAAACAGCAAGTGTTTATGTGCTTGTAACAAGTGCCTGAGTGGGCCGCCATGGTCTGGGCTTTGTCAGGGCTCTCCTGTGGCCCCCACCGCTCCTGCTCCCTTACAGGGCTCTGCCTGCCACAGCAGCCTTATCAGTATTTATCCCCGAGATAAAGAGATGCGACAGTGCTTTCAGGGAGAAATTAGACCCTGCGGTGTACGGAGGGAGGGGAACATGTCCTAGCCCCTTCCTTCATAAAGCCTGGAGTTTCCTCTCACAGGAATGGATATCTCATCCGCCCCCATCAGACAAGGTCTTGCCTCTGAAGAGGTGTGTTCTATGAAGCCAAGGGGACGGCAATTCACCCCTCCTCTGTACAAGGAGAGTTTTCCCAGTTCCTGCAGAATTCACTGGAGAAAATTCTCTGTTTTGATGGGAGCAGCTACACTCCACCCACCTCAGGCAGAGCACGGGCACTTCAGTGAGGTGTTGGTACACCTTCACTAAGCCTGAGAGCCTCTTTTGTGTCTTGACACTGATGATGGATGGAGGGGACTAGGGATGGTTACCAGTAAAATCAAATTAACGGATAAAACAAAAGGGTAAAATACCTGGTGTCCCCCAGACGTCTATACTGTGACCAGTGCTGTTTAATACCTTCATCGTGACATGGACAGCAGGATTGAGTGCCCCCTCAGCAAGTTTGCAGATGAGACCAAGATGAGTGGTGCTGGGACACGCCTGAGGAACAGGATCCATCCAGAGAGACCTGGACAAGCTGGAGAAGTGGATCTGTGTGAACCTCATGAGAGTCAACATGGTTCAAGGTCCTGTACCTGGGTCAGGTCAATCCTTGATATCAACACAGGCTGGGGAATGATTGAGAACAGCTCTGTGGAGGAGGACTTGGGGATGCTGGTGGGTGAAAGGCTGGACATCAGCCCACAACATGCACTCACAGCCCAGAAGGCACTCGTGTCCTGGGCTCATCCCCAGCAGGGTGGGCAGCAGTTGGAGGGAGGGGATCCTGCCCCTCTGCTGCGCTCTGCTCTGGGGAGACCCCCCTGCAGGGCTGGGTCCAGCTCTGGGCTCCTCAGCTCAGCAGAGACAGGTTGCTGCTGGAGCGGGGCCAGAGGAGGCCAGAGGGAGATTCAGACTAGCTATAAAGAAGAGATTTTTTTCTAATGATAGTGGTATACCGGCCCAGGTTGCCCATAGACGTGGTAGAAGTTCCATCCCTGAAACATTCCAGGTCAGGTTGCTCTGCTTCAGTACATGTACATAATGTCTGAGTGAAATAAAAAACATTGCCTCAGTTCAGCTGATAATGTCATCTATGTCCTCCAAAGAAATGTGCACCCAGTTGAAGGCAGCATTGCCTGGATTTAGAACTCCGTAACATCTCAAGAAAGGCTGGATGACAAGTGCTCCAGGGGGAAAGAGGTGCTTCAAGAGGGAAGGAAAGCAGGGTGCATTGTCAGGGGCTAACGAGGATCAGCCACTCATCATCAAACAGCTCTGCTCTAGCTGAGTGAAAACGCTTCACCTCCTCTTTTTCGTTGTGTCCCATTCTTACCTACCCAGAGGTTTTCTGGCTCTGCAGGGTATGGGGCCTTCAGCAGTTTACATATGCTGTATGACTCATTCCAAGAATTACTGGATTGGGCTAAAAGAGAGGAGAATATACCCAAAACATTACTCTTAATTTGAAGAGGCTGTATGTTCATGAAGCAGCCTCTAAAGGAACCCCTGTTAATTAATACATAAATCAACAAAATCCCTTAAGTGCCTTGAAGGTGATTAAACGTGCACTCAGATTAAATTAAATTCAGTGTGGCTTTTACACATTTCACTAAGTGACTTGAGTAGGTTGGTTTTCCCTCAGAAAAAAACCCCTGTGTCGCGTTCATAGAAGGACGTTGCTTCTCCTAATAAAGGCACATTCAATCAAATCCAGAAACCAACATTTAAATAACATTGCAGCTGGGCTTAAACCAACAAGCAGAGAAGGTTGCAGTGAGGGAGCAACACCTCTTTCCTCCCTAGTCCTGTTTTGTACAAAGAAGGGCACCACTGTTGGAACAATTTACCAGTTTTGCTTTGGGAGTCTCTGTGGCTTTGCACCGCTCACGCCTGGCTCCGAGTACCACCCGATTGTTTATTGTATTAGACTTCCATGCCTGGAGAGCTGAAACAGGAGGGAAACCTATTTCTGAAGTTATTAAGCAGTTATCACTCTGTGAGGTAAATTATCATCTGTAAATACTGATATTCATCCTAATTAACGGTGGCCAGTGGAAAATGGAATATCACTTATCTCAGTGCCGTCATCCTTGCTCACCGAGCGACGTGAGAGAGGAACAGGGCCATTTCACGTGAGTGTCTTTGTGGTTATAGGTTTCATTGACCATCAATGCTCAGAAGTGTAAGAATTAGGGACCCAAAATAAAATCCGATCAACTGAAGGAGTCAGGAGGAAATCCTTCTGTAGGAGGCACATGGACTTTGGACCAGGTGCTGTAAGAACTGACCAAGGAATATTCAGACGGTTTGTGACTGCTTCCTGTTCAGCAACATCCTGTACTGCTTTTCCTCAGCTTTGCTTGTGCCCCACAGAGCATATTCATGAGTCCCTCATGTTTTCCATAAAAGAAATTGAGTTCCTAGTATCAACAGCCAGAAAAAAAGAGTTTGATTAGGCTGTATTTAACTATTTCATGATATTTCTATATCCTTGAGCACACACGTAACTTTAAGCAATATTTTTAAACTTTTATCTATCTGTCCTTCAGATTCCAGGCCATTCCTCTGGGATTTTCCTCAAATTAGATGTCTTTGGGAGGATGTGATCTTTCAACGTTTAAGCTCACAGTAGCAAACCTAATCTACAGTTATCTTATTAATTGTGTATTCTCATAGGATCAACACTATTCTGCAGCACAGACCCTAAGTGTGTGTGGGAACAACTGGTGGTTATATTTAACCATGTAATTTGGACTCTCTGTTTAAGTAAAGGAAACAATAATGTGGCCTTAATTGCAGAAATTACCAGTTAGTAGAGTCTGACATGTGCTTAATGACTAGGCGGGTGGAAACACTAAACCTAATGCCTCTTGGCAGACAATTGGAATTGATAATCACCTCTATAAAAGCTATTGATGGTAATCTGTTACGAGCAGGGCTGGCTAATTCCAAGCAGAAGCGTGTGTCCCTCTGCTTTAAGGCACAGCCTCCAGTAGGTAGGCAGGAATGGAGGGCATTCACAGAACATTTTAATCAGAAACGCAGATCCTGTAAAGAACACCACGCGGCACTAAGCAGCAACGTTTTTTACATCGCTGTTGTTTTTTTATAGAGGGTGCTTACTTTCCAGTAATAATGCACTGCACATTAGTATCTGCCTCATATTATTGCCTTATATTACCATGTGCTATTCCATGTACTACATGCTCCCAATCAACTCTCTTCCTGAAGTCGTGCTTCGTGATGACATGCTGTTCAATATAAAAAAGTTAATCTTTCCACTCCAGCCTGAAAGAACTCACAGCAAAGTCAAGTTGTTCCGACTGGTGAAGCTGCCTAAGGAAAGCCTTAGAAGGGATAATTGGAGGATTGATACCAAACAGATCAGTATCAGTGGATATCCCGGGATATCCCAGGTGAGTTTTCTTATGTGAAGGCTTGTCCAAGTCTGCCTTGTTTCTTTGAGTTCTGTCTCCCCAACAGCTTGGCCTGTATTTTTCTTTTCTTTTTTACTCTTAAAAATCATTTCAGCAGAATTTGCAACTGTCCTACATACTACACAGTTTGTGCTGAGAGCCTTGGTCCACCCCAAGCCTGTGGCTGGCATTGCAAATAAAACACTTGCCCTTGAAGGGCAACAGGGTTCCTTCCTGTGAAAACCATTTTCCAACTGTTCTACTAAATACTAACTGCTGACTAACATCCATCTACAGTTCTGCGCTGGAATTCCGAGCATGCCTCTAAGCTCCGACATGGAATCAGACACACAGATAACAAACCAAATCTAAAATGAAAAAAATTCCTCATGCTTCCTACCCTTTCCCTATCCACCCAAAGCTTTTGGGGAATATTTCTCCAGACAGCTCTGGAGTTTGTTCCAGGTTCGCTTCTTTGCTATTCTATCACTGGAGGACGATAAGAATTCTGAGGTTTCGTACAAAAGGCTGGTCTTCATGCTGTGCCTTTGCAACACTACCATACCCAGGTCTTTCACACTTCTGCTCACTCACTCGCAATTTCAACAGTCTCAGTAGGAGCAGAAGGTGCCTGCTGACTGGGCACAGCTAAGCTGGTACTGTGTGAGGTAACTCCCCAGGTAAAGCTCCCAGAAACAGCTGGATGATTTAGGCGATTTTGGAGTCTAGTCCAGGCAACCTAGGTGTAAGAGTCACAGAACCAGCCTTTTACTCTGTTTGCAAGATCAACATTAACCCAGTAAGAGAAGAGAACCATGTGACACCTCTAAACCTGTTTTGATGTCAAAGCAAAAAGCTGAGATAGTGCTTTGATGTAGTGAAATTGTTTGAGACACCTGCCCAGATCTAAACGCCTTGTGTGAAAACCAGCTAAAACTCACGAAAGCCTTTAACACCTTCTGTGTAGCCAACTGGTTTGAATAAGCGCAAGCCAGGGTTAGTGGATCCAGAACAAGCCACAAGGAGTGCCACAAAAACCCATCAGGTGGTGAAGCGAACCCCCCGAGACCACATACACACCTAACCAAGCACCCAACAGGCCTTTGCCCTGCTGTGCAGGTGCTCTTGTGTCCAAGCTGCACCGCACAAGCTGGTTCTAGAGTAACTTCCCAAAAGTTGGACCTTTCTCTCACAGGGTAAGATACTGCAAGGCTGATTCCAGAACTGTTGAAGACAGAGAGATAACTAAAAACACATTCGGAAGCACATACACGAGCAGCCGTGACTAACTCATGGGACTGAAATGGAAATACATTTCACGTGGTGTTTTCTTCCAGCTCAGAGATGGGAGGACTGTTAGCTTCAACATGCTGAAGAGCCCCAAAGTGACATTATGCCACAGAGCAATTCTCTAGACAGGAGCATTTCTTGTGGTATCCGTGCAGGGATGCATGAGGGGTGAGAGAAATCATCTTTCTAAGCAATACCAGATTCACTCAGGAAGACAGAATCACCAAAACGCCTTCTATTAAAGTTTACTGCTGGCGCCAACACTGGAAAGCTCCAGCAGAAAATGCACTGAGCGGAAAGAAAAATAATAGAATTCTTTTTTTTTTTTACTTGTTTTTATCGTTCTTCTAACTCGCTACAAACCTTTTGGCCAATTTTTCTGCATTTCTGTAGCTTTAGAAATAAAAAGGTGGATTAATAAGAAAGATTTAGGATCATATTTCTGTCTAGCCCAATATACTTCACTATCTACAACCAACTTTCCCTAACAAATAGGGAAAAATGGAAGTTAAGAGAGTGGCCAGAAGAGGGCCAGAGGAAAATCCATTGTTTCAGTCACAAATTCAGGATAGAAATGAATGGTGGAATATAAACATGAAAGCAAAAGAAACAACAATGAAAAACGTTCAGTACCATTAAGTAAAATCAAATTTGTTAGTCTGGAGTTTTTAATAGTCTGTGTATCTACCTAGTCATGAAAGGAGGATAGTTAAAGTCATTTTAAAGGCCACTAAGTAAAGGCATAAATCATATAAATGCATTTAATAGAGAAATAGCTTTCAGGAGAAGTTAGTTGCTGTGATGAGGAAAGCATTTCCTACAAGAAAGCCTTCGCATTTGGGAGCTGCTGGAACAAGCAGCCTGACTCCTTCAGCCTCTCCCACAAACATTCCGCATCGTGAACAAACACGGAAGTCTTCATCCCAAAGGAGTTACATATTTGAAGAAAGTTGAAGCATGAGGAAATGGAAGATAGCAGTGAAAATCCCAACGTGACCTTCCCTGAACTGCAGCCATTTGGCAAACCACAATTCTGGAGAGTGATTCCGGAGATAACATGAAAGCTACGAATTTAAAGAATGCAAGTTTTATAGTTAAAAAAACTTTCCACGCAGGGAAAAATATGAGTCCTGATGTACTTTATAATTTAGTAACGTATCAATGGTCTGGAATCACAATTTTCTAATTTTTGGTTTTTCTTGCAAACCACTTGAAATCTTTGCTTTCTGACTCAATAACTACAATTTGCCAAGATCTACGTCCCAAAGGAGCGAGGCTGGCAGCCTGTCCCCCCGCAGAGGACTCCCCCGTGTTGCTCTCAGGAGAAATGCAGCACAGAGCCCTTCGAAGACACCCCTGAACCATCAGCAAGACTGGAGAGGTGTAACAGTGCCCTGGCAGTCTCTGGCCTGCTCGAAGCAGCTCCGCCACGCAGCAGCTAGTCCCGCTTGGAGCTCAGCTGGGGACCTACCCAGATATGTTCTGCAGAGCAATTCTATGGCAAAAAAATGTTCAGGCTGATGCCTCAGCAAGCTCAGCTGTGGAAAAGAGCTTGAGCTCTGGCTATTTTTGGCTTTCAGGTGTTATTTAGTCCCTCTTTGCAAAGGCACAGTGATGCCAAGATGAGCAACTCTCCTCTATACCCGCACACTGTGAAACACGGGACCTTAAACTAGCTTCACTGCCACCTCAGAGGGAAAGGTCAGTTATCACACAGCCACAGCAGGGAGGCAATAACCGCCACCCGACACAGAGCGGGCTCTTCATCGGCCTCCCAAGTCCATGTGTATGTTTGCGAAATGAAACACATTATCAGAAAGTCAGCGCTTGACATCAGCCTGTGGATAGAACGCTGGAATGGGTTAAATCTGCATGTGGAGAAGCAGCAGCAGACATGTGACAACTGCTGGCCATCCCTCTCCAAAGCGTGCCCTGCTCAGGAACCCCTGTGCCTCTGCCTGGGCACCTCTCAGGGACATATTTACCTCCATGGGCGATGGCTCCCCAGCCTCCAACCCAAAGGCTAAGAGGAGTCGAGAATTTCTTGTGCAAGGTAGAAGACAGCCCAAGTATCAAGGCATTAGAAATAACTCCCCTACCTTATTCCAGTCTACTTTTTTTGCCCAAGCTGCAGGCGGTGTGATCCATCGGTCGGAGCAGCCAGCCAGCACTCTGGAACCTTCTTGGGGACAGCAGCCTCATGGAGTGAGGCGCTGGATAAATACACAAGCAAATTCCTTGTTTCCTTCAAAGCACCCAATTCCAAATAATCTACCAAGAAAAAAAACCCTTAAAAACCAAGCCAGCAGCAACAGATATTATCAGCAGGTGTCGTGAGGAAATTCAACACAGCCCAGCTCTAGCTTTGATCTTACCATCTTCTAGAAATCTAAAGGTTTTGCTACATTCACTATTTCACAAAGACTTGAAAAACCCCCAAACTCTTTAGCTTTTATAACATGTAGATTTGTCTCCAGACTGGTGCTCTGAAACAGGAGCTAACATTTCATCTACTCCTTTCAATAAGCAACAAGAATTCAGCACACGATGCTTTACTGTATAACGGCAAGGCCGTGCATCAATCCACTTCTGGTGATGCTACACAATGTGTATGTCTAAATCGGGCAGTGCAAATGGCCGTTAATAGCCAGTAATGAGCCATCTCTGATAGAAGGTGTCGTTCCAGCAAAATTTCTGCATTGTGATCACAGAACTGTTGAGGCATGTCACCTCTGGAGATCATCCAGCCCAAACCCTTTGCTTCAGTAAGTTGCTCAGGGATGTGCCCAGCCAGGTTTGGATTATCTCCAAGGATGGGACCCCAAGACCATGCTGGGCAACCTGTTCCAGTGTCTGACCATCCTCACTGTAAATCTCCAGCATTTCAACTTACGACCATCACCTCTCATCCTCTCACCAGGCACCAGCATCTTTTTTTTACCCATCCCTTCAGGTGTTTACACACACTGCTAAGATCTCTCTGAGCCTTCGCTCCTCGAGATTAAGAAATTGGAAATGGAGCTGCCCTGTTTATTTGGTAGCAATGACTTTGTAAATGCAATGAGACCTTACCTTTAGGTACCTTACTAGCTACCTAAAGCTTACACTGGCTCTGGAGGGTAGACAAAGTCTCCAGCGTGATGCTTTCATTAAAGTCTGTCATTCACTGCAGAAATGTGATCAGCTGTGGTTAGTGCTTCCAGTACGGGCAATACTTGAGATCACAGGTATTCCTGTTTAGACAGCAGTCAACGTAATCAAACACACAAACCCTGCAAAGACTATTCTGAAGATATCTGGACCTTCTCAACACGCTCAATTTTCCCTCATTAGAAAACAAATTACAAAACAGTGTTGCTCAACAGCATAAAAGCCATGCGCTGCCGATCAACTTCAAAGGCAACCTCAGCCGCGCTGCCTGCACGCCCTTCGCCTTTAGTTCTCTGAAGATTTACAATGCCACCAATTACTTAAGCTCGACACCAGTGCTTGAAATCCGTAAATAAACCCCTAAATTAGTGACATAAAACATTTTGGATGGGGTTGTTTTCCTTGCCTTCTGATTTATGATCCATAGAGCTTACAATATTTAGGCAATCTTGCGTGCATTGGGCCTAGGGTTTGTTTTGAAGAGATGGTTCACAGAATTATTTGCCTTCAGAGGCAAATAGTTCATTAGGCTAAAGTGAAATATTAGGAGAACGATCATAAATTACAAGTGTTAACTATACTGCCACCATACGTATCAGAGCGAGATTTTGTTTTATTTCTCTACATGAGATTCAAGGCTAAATGTTAGTCTATGTCAGAGATTCTCTGGCCACAACTACAGGACCATGAACTGAACTGCAAACCTGAAACTGAAAAACACACCATGTTTAAATGGAAACAGCCTCTTTCTCAGCTGCAAATGACTGCAAGGCTGAGATCAAATTAAAATGATTAAAAATCCAATTAAAATCAGTATCAAAAGCTCAGATAAATTCTGCACTGCGATTACTTTAAAATACCCCCATTTCACCAAACATAGGCAGGACTGTGCAACTTCAACATATATATATAAAACATATTAAAGCAAAACCAAAAATTCTTCCCTTTAGCAACATTGTACTTGAAAACAGCCCAGGATAATGCTGGTGTGAGACGAGAACATTAAAAAAAAAAATCATGGATTACATTCTTCACCTTTTTATTATACACAGAATTCTAGTATCTATAATGTTTTAAAGTACTTATATACACTATAGTCTAATATGATTTATTTGGTTATTGCAATAACATTTTAGTGCCATTTTATCTGAGAGTTCATGGAATGTTTTAAAATCCAAGCCTAATGGAAGCCAATCAATCATCACATTTTCAAAGAACAAATTATTTAAGTTTTTGTACTACACGGAGCTAATCACTGCACAGAGATATCCTATTGTTTTGACTGATGTCACTCATTTTTCTTTGGGCTGACCTGATTGATTGTCTAAGTGCTGAAGTTAACCAGACAAATGGATATGTACTTCTGGGCTATTTCCAGTCCAGCTGCCTTTTTAGCACTAAAAACTCCATGCGCCTGATAGCGCCGTGCAGCTGCTCCCGCTCACACCATTGAAATTAAGGTCTGGAACTGAAAGTGACAGCCTACACTTTTTCCTCTTACATTAAGGAGTTTGTCCGCGATGCCTCCAAGCAATCACCAGTTATAAATGAGCTGTATTAAATCCACGGCTGTATTCGAGTATGTGGTGGCCTGCTTTCCAAGTTCCCACTTTCACATCTTAAAGCACTTATTAATCGCGTTGCGCAGACACCCAAGTATTATTGCGCCCATTTCTGCCTCTCCTCTGTCAGCTGGAATCCAGGGCCCTGCCACATTCAGGCTGTTGCTTTCGATAACCGGGGAAGTCCTCCCCGTGCCAAAAACTAGCGAGCCTTCGTCAGGGGATCTGATGAACTGAAGTCTGGAGGATGATTACCTGATTAAGACAAGCAAACTTTGGCTTATCACGCACAAAATCTTTGGTATAAAGAACGCGGGCTGCCTCATGAGATGCTTTTCCTCTAATGTATGACATTACTGCTTTATTGGCTGACATGTCCTGTAAAAAGTTTTCAGAAAAGTTTGCATGAGGAATTAAAGGAAAAGCTTCATATCCATGATTTTTCATTTATGCAGTCGCTGGAGCAAATACACCCCTGGTTCCCAGCAGCCACATTCAACGCCATTAAAGCACAGATATATTTGGCCTTTCTGCTATGACAGAAAACATAAGCAAGTTATACAAGTTTTGATTGTTTAATCTAAACTTACATGTTGAAGGCCCTCCCAGCATTCACCGTGAAGAAACGTGTATCAACATTGTTCTTTTTTTTTGCTGCTAACAGGAAGAGTTTTCAGACTCTGGAAACGCATGAACAACGTTGCCTTTTGCCAGTAAACACGAGCTGTGCTTGGGATAAAGCAGCGGAGCTGGAAGTGAGAGCGCGGCTTGTTACCTGACCAAATGCAAGCGTCCCTTCAAGAGGCTGCACTTCAAATCGCGTGAGCTTCCAGCAGCAGGGCGGCTTCACGCAGGCTGGTTCTTTGAGCAAGTATGCAAAAACATCTGTATGTGCATTTGTACGTCTGGGATGAAAAATAAACCACTCAATAACACTTTTCCTATCTCACGGAATCGCGTCCACATGCTCGGCAGCAGAGAAGGAGCAGACTCTTCCATCTGCACCAATACCGTAGAATACAGCTTTTTAAAATGGAATTTTAACTGTGTGCCACCTGACAGAGCACTCATAGATGGTTTGAACACTGATTATGTTATTCTTGTAAAAAAGCCTACTGTCAGCTGCAACTGAAAGGTCACTGCTGCTGTACAAGAAAAGTAACGGTAAAGCAAAAGGCGAGTACAAAGAGTTAGAGGAAACAACTGTGGATATTAGTCGCAGTAAAAATAACACAGGTAGAATAAACTATTTAATTTTACCAAAATCAATAACGAAAAAAAATCCCTGCCATAAATCAGCCTGCCATGAATTAAACAAAATTTTGCTAGAAACCACATCCGTTGGCAGAACGCACTTCCAATTTCTGCAGTGCCTTCTGAGGCCAAGCAGCTCACCAGCCATAGCAACACCACGAACACTATAAACCACAGCAACGTGAAGAGGTCATCTTCAGAATGTGCTTCTTGAAAGACCAAGTACATCTGCAGGGAGAAAATCCTGCTCCTTTTAAGGTCAATCAGATGTTTTGCCGTGAAGCCCAGGGTTCCACTGTCACAAGAGCTAAATAGAAAAGAAATATTTTCACAGCCATCCTTGCAGCCAAAAACATTGCGCTGAGGTTTGATTTACTCACGTTTTGCTACAGGCAAATT
>NW_010404135.1:71056-71427 GCF_000710305.1 Buceros rhinoceros silvestris | reverse complement strand
AGATAATTATATTTTATAACATAATTTTTCATCGCTGCAGTTTACAAACAATTATATGTGTTACAACTATAAAATAAAGGAGTAAAATAAAGATGTACTGTTTAGTTTTCAATAACCAAGAGAATTACTACACGTCGTATAAAAAAAAACAGGAGAAAACAACATTCTCCTTCTGAAGATTTAATGATTCAAATGATTCCTGCCAAGTTAGGCAGGAGTGTTGATCTGCCTGAAGGTCAGGAGGCTCTGCAGAGGGATCAGGACAGGCTGGATCGATGGGCCCAGGCCAAAGGTATGAAGTTCAGTAAGGCCAAGTCCTGGGTCCTGCAGTGGGGTCACAACAACCTCCTGCAATGCTACAGGCTTTGGGA
>NW_010404135.1:67477-70961 GCF_000710305.1 Buceros rhinoceros silvestris | reverse complement strand
GAGCGGCTGGAAACTGCCTGGGGAGAAGGGTGTTGGCCAACAGCAGCTGGAGATGAGCCAGCAGTGTGCCCAGGTGGGCAAGAAGGCCAACGGCATCCTGGCTTGTATCAGCAATCGTGTGGCCAGCAGCACCAGGACAGAGATTGTCTCTCTGTACTCAACACTGGTGAGGCCACACCTTGAGTCCTGTGTCCAGTTTTGGGACCCTCACTGCAAGAAGGACATTGAGGGGCTGCAGCGTGTCCAGAGAACGGCAACGAAGCTGGTGGAGGGTCTGGAGTACAAGTCCTATGAGCAGTGCCTGAGGGAACTGGGGTTGTGCAGCCTGGAGAAAAGGAGGCTGAGAGGAGACCTCATCATTCTCTACAACCACCTGAAAGGAGGTTGTAGTGAGATTGGGGTCAGTCTCTTCTCCCATGTAACAAGTAACAGGACAAGAGGAAACAGCCTCACGTTGTGCCAGGAGAGGTCTAGGTTGGATATTAGGAAAAATTTCTCTTCAAAGAGGTCCTCATCCCTGGAAGTGTTTAAAAGATGCGTGGATGTGGTACTGAAGGACATATTTTATGGAGCAGGTTGAACAGCTGGACTTGATGATCTTAAAGGTCTCTACCAAGAAAAATGATTGTGTGATTCTGTAATTCTGTGAAAATATGTCTTTAAAAATCTTGTTTTCTGGGACATAATTAAATGTATTAAAGGTCCTGAAGGATTGTTTGGAGCTGACAGCTCTGCAAAGGAAACTCTTCACTTGCAAAGACAGAACCATCAGGTCTCAAAGGCAATGCTGTTGCTAATGAAACCAAAAATATGCAAGAAAAATTATCCTCGTGAGAGGCCCAAGAAATGGGAGCAACTGTAGAGAAAGTGGCTACCAGCAACAGATAATAAAAGACTCTTAAACCAGCTTGTGCCAAAAAGAAAAGAAGAAACTTGCTATTAGACACAGGGTGGGCAAATCTGAAGAAAGCGTGTTGTTCCAGAACAGCCTTTAGATAGGTCTCACAAATTTCAGTCAGCTCTAATTATTCAAGGATAGACGTTTTCCACATACGAGTCTCTCTTCCATTCAGTTTGGGTTGATCTTTAGCCAGTTTTCTCCGAGTCACACTCTCATTTGAGGCTGGTCTGAAGATCAAAGGCTTTTTATTTATCAGCTAAAGAGAGATGATTCTCACGGCGCTCGTGAAGCCTCAGTCTTTTCTGTCTTCCCGATACAGTGCTATTTACGTATTTAGGATGCAACGCATCCTAAACCAAACCCAGCTAATCAATGGAACATACACGCAGTGAATATGGTCCTTTATAAAGTCCATGGAGTTAGATGATGACCAGACGGTTCTGTCCATAGTGTCCAATGTGATGCAAGACTCTCACTGAAGAGGCGTCAAATGTGCTGCAGCAAGTTCTCAGTGAATTGAAAGGATGTTACCCTGATGAGGCCAGAAAGGAAATCTTACTGAACAAACACATCTGGATTTTAGGTTCATGTCTGTACCTCCTCAATGTCCTCATACAAAGAGCAAAAAAGAGGTGCTAATTGGCAAGGCTGGCAATTTTATGGGATGGCTTCTGAAGGACAGGCTAATCAGCTACTCGTTTGAGGTTATCTGTTCACTGATCTGCTGACAGGCAGTAAAAACCGTGGCTGCCAAATACTTTTAAAGCACAGCTCGCTCTCCGGATGCCAAGCCCGCAAGGCCTGTTATTTTGATGCAGCTTGCCTGAATGTAGGCGGCCTGATTTGGAAATCATTCTCTTTGATAGATGCTGTTTTCCCCTTTGGCTTCCTACAAAAGTGAAGCAAGTAAAAAACATAATAAAATTACAACACTTAGAGGTAAGCTTTCAAACCAGTCCAAGAAAAATATTATTTATATAAAATAATTCTGAACCAAACCCAGAATTGTCTCCTTCGACAGATTCATAATTGTAACCCTCTTCTGACCGAACATCAGCTGAATTTTGTATTTTCACCTTTACTTTCCATACATTTGGGGAAAGACAACCTGCCTGGGCTCTAACAGGGAATATTTGAAATCCGCTCAGGAAGATACATGTAACAGTCAGTTCTGATTAACTGCATCTGTCACTTCTGGAGCATTCGGGAAACAGAGGTAGAGGGCAGATGTGGCAGCATTCTGTAAAATCTTGGAGGGTCTTTGAGCATGTCTATCACAGCATTGTTTGAAGTCCCAGACTTCTAAACCCTCTCTCCCTCATGTGCAATATTGAGGAATTGGATTGCTAATTATTTTTCTATCTGGGGTGCCAGAGTTGGAACTCTGAAGCATAGAGATGTTTTTTTTACTTGCCACATTTGAGCAGATTTAGTGTGATGGGCGTTGGGATTTTTTTTTTTTTTGATAATGCTACACATTTATTTTTACCGTGACCTAATTTTTGAAACTCTTGTGCAGCCAATTCAAGCGACGTGACCTAAAAGCATAATCTCTTCTGAAATCACGGGTCAATCAAAACAAGTGGCTGCCTGTGACACTAATTTTTCAGGCTATGGATTGCAGACACACACTTAAATTACAAGAAAAGTCTCCTTAATCTTCCTTGGCTTACCTCAAAACCAGAGATGAGGAAAACACACCTGCCTTGGACACACTGCCTGGAGAATCTTCCTCTTTATTAATCCAGTTCAGCTAAAACTCAGGACAATGCTGATGTCAAACACAAAGGCAAGACCCTTTGACCACTACCTAACATTTACTCCCAGTAGTTGCTACCAGAACATATTGAGTAAGATGGGGTTTGTTCTGTTCCCGTAGAGCAGCCCTGTACAGACAATTAATGATGCGTTGTAAAATCTCAACAGCCATGCCTAGAAAAAGAATAATTAAAAATAATGTAATAAATTCCTTCTGAATTCCTTTTACTTTGTTTTCCTTATCTGATTCTCTACTTTATCCTCCCTGCATGAAGTCATCTGTTGTCTTGTATCAACTAGCCTTACCTTTACACATTCTTGTATAATATTTTAGCTTTACTGCTTTTATACTCTTTGAATTCACCTGAGGGAAGAAAAATCACCATAAATTTAATAGTTCTACTGAACAATGAAAGAAAAAATCAAGAAAGAATCCAACAAACAAAATTAAAACTAGTGCAAATTGCGGCTCAACACTTACTTGATCTCTATCCAAGGTGAACCGTGAATTAATATTTTGTCATTTTTCTTTATTTTCCATAACAAATCCCGATAAAAAAGATGGGAAGCTGACATGTAGCTATTTACATTTCAGTTTGCTGTTCTTATTACCAGGTGATGCTATAGTAACATTTTCCTATGACCATGAAAAAACAGTGATACATGTTTTCTAAGGGCTGACTATTCCCTTAGATTTTAGTTTTTAAATAATTTTTCAAGTTTCTGAAAGGAAACCCTTCTACTTCCTTTACCTATGTATGTAAAAATAACTCTGACCACGGTCCACAGATATAGGCAATAATTCAGTGGAGCATTTAGGGAAAG
>NW_010404135.1:0-67385 GCF_000710305.1 Buceros rhinoceros silvestris | reverse complement strand
GGAAAGAATTCAGCTTAAGAACTTTGGATCAACATATTGTGATTAGCAGAAAGCAAATGTCAAGCACCTTTATACTGGAGTATAAAGGTGCCTGGCGGGACTGGCCAGGCGGGACTGCCCACTAGAAGCATCTGTGGGTGGGAATTTAGGACAAAGCCGAGCTCTGGCAGAAGTTTTACCCAGGTTTCTCTAGCGATGGGTTGAATCCTGACTCAAAAAAATATTGTCTCTTTGTTCCTTCAAAAACCATGTGAGGTCTGCTGTGCAGCTACTTCCTCGCGTTCACTGAGCCAGAGATCAGAGAGGATCACAGCCCGGAGTTATATGACTTCAGGTTAGAGATGAGGATGAAGTTTCTTAGAAGCAGCTGAATGTCTTTTGTTTTGTTTGACAGAGCTGCACATAACCAAAGATGCTGCAATAGCTTAGGGCTGTGTGTTGCAGTGAGTTCCCCTGTGAATAACTTGCACACAATTTAACTGCCCAAGTATTTACATATTTTCTGAGACTTCCTCATTGCAGAAGAGAAACGTTTGTCTTCATAATTGTCAAAACATGCTACTCTTTAAGCTGGCATAATATTTACCTCTCTGGTACTGTGTGTCAGGAATTCAGGCTCAGGTTGTAGATGGTATCAAATTTTAGTAAGTGATAATGACATTAGGGAAATGTTGTCAGGAGAAACATCTGAACTATGCAAGTTAAAAACTGCATTCAAGCACTAATTTAAGGTGCTTCTGATTCCAATATTCCTTTGAAATGCCACTGAAATTCTTATGTCTATATTTACTAGGCAATGCCTTTTGTAATGAGGTGCAGTGGTTTCTCATCTCTGAAGTTCAGCTGAAGCACGCTAAACATAAATCAGCTCCAGAGAGCACTCACCTCACATTGTCTTATCAGCAAATAATATTTCTTTCTTTTCTTTTCTTTCCCTCTAGCAAACATTCGTAACAAATATCTGATGTTATTAACCTAATTCTGTAAACCTGAGAGATTCAAATGAAAGGGCTAGAGATGAAGACAGACATTCTTACCTGGCCCGTATACGGGTGCTGAGCTGACTAGTGAGTGGACCATTTTCGAGTATCTGTTCCACTTGACTGGTACGAAGCTTTCCAATATCATTTTGACTCGCTATGAAATCAAATTATTCTGCATGAAGTGTTATGCAGCACTGAACTGTGCTGCCCATGTGATACTGCGAGTGACTTTGTACATGACTCCTCGTTTTTGTAACTGTCCTGGACAACTGTGTTATCCTAAGCCACCAAGAATCCAAAACTGCATCCCTGCCTCGGTGCGCACATCCAGACTGAGCCCGTGGAGTGGCCGCTGAAACCCCGTGAGTGTCCAGTTCCCCTGCGCATGCTTAACACTCAGGGGCAGCATCTGACACTTCGGAAATGGCACCAGGAGTTGCTGCTTTTAGTGGATGTCACCGTAGCAGTGATATAAAAGTCTCATCTGTCCAACAGCTAAGGGATTACAGCACTCAGCCTTCAACCAGAGACCAAGGTTCAGCTCACTCATTCGACTGAGCCATATCCTACATTTGTAGAAATATATATATATAAGAGGAATCTTCAGTGAATACCAAGTGTATGAAGCTGGAGATAAGGACATGAAGGAAAGGCAAAAAGGCAGATCCAGAGAAATATGTGGGACAGGAGAGAGGCAGAGAGAACAAGTGAGAGGGGAATAAGACTCCACAATCTAATCGGAGCTCTCCCCTGGGAGCACTGAGCTGAGTCTGCTCTTTTCAGGCATTTTTGTTAGTCGGTATTTAGGGGGAGAACATGTTTGTGGGGCCATGTGATATCTTGTGTTAGATGAAGAAGAAGAAAGGTTGTAGGGAGGTATTCTCAGGGTGGAATTGCAGATGTGGATCTCAAGCAGCTGAAGGCACATCTCTAGGTTTGGGCAAATCCGTCTTCCCTTTCCCGTTCCTTACTGAGGCTGAGCCGCTCTTTGCTCAGTGCGCTGGTTGGTTGGACCATCGGTCTCGTGCAGGACTTTTACTCCTGTGCTGGGGAGAGGGTGCAGGCGTGGCACTCTGCGTGCTAGTACCACTCCAGGTTCAAGCGCTGAAGCCGTACCTCCAGTGGTCACTGGGGGTGGCCCTGGGGACCATCCAGATTGTTTTGCATTATGTTTAGTGAATTGATAGTATGAGCAAAATTAATTAAGTAAAGCAAATAATGTTTTCAGTGGATGCTCCAGTGGACTAATTAGCTTTTAAGAATGTTTTTCCCCATTTTTATATTATATTTACACTATGACTGACAAATGCTTCTTTTGTTACACGGCTGCTTGGAGCAGTTCCTCTAAGAAAATACCCAGCTCATATTGAACTAAATGTGAAACTAGTTACTGCAGTCAAAATATATTATTGAATATATTTCCTAAAAAAACTGCAAAGCAGTTATTAGCTTACTGTGAAAAAAAAAATTAAAAATTGTCCAATGAAAGCTTAATCTCTGGGAGAATGATCATAAATACCCAATTAAAAATATATTTTTTATACTTTGAATGGAACAAAAGCCACTGATCTTGCAAGAATATCTGTCTTTATTAACTAAACCCGAATGAAATTATTTAGATATAACTGTATAACCACATAAAGAATAAAGAAAAGCGAATGGCATCTTTCAAAAACTCCTGTACTGTTATTTTCATCTACAGTTGGTATATTCACAGTCAACTGCTCTAACGCGCTTTAATATAAAAACGTTGCGATTCCTTTCTCGTGAATTCCGTGTGAATAGCGCCTCTGCCTTTTTTCGGTCTGCTCACAGCTCCAGATGCAAGCCAGCTTGGAAAAGGGATGGATAATAGTGACCTTCAGGACCGGGCGTGAACAAAACGGGCGATTGATTTGACGAGTTCATTGTACTCTCTTTCTTTTGTCTGGCGTAGGATTCTAAATTTATTGCTTTTCTTCCCAGAAGATCTACAGTAATATTAGAGCCGCGCTGATAGTGCGAGTACATTACAGTGAGCCACCTGTAGGTAACGCTGACGTGACCTGTTTCTCACCGGTATCAAATTCTCTAATTACCCTAAAAAATTTCATCTCAGATGTCTTCTATTTGCAGCTATCATTCTTTCTTTTATTTGCTCACTCATTCACTCCTTTTTTTTCTTTTTTTTTTCTTTTTTTTGTCTTTCCTGGTAAATATATGACTCTGGACAGAATTTTAGAAATAAAACTAATGATTTTTTAAATGTTAGTAACACTTTGCAAACAAAGCACAAATCTGTGACTTGCTGGCATCACTTGTTTTACTGCATGTAAGGGAAAAGTTAAGATCTGACGAGGAAGAAACCCAGAAAGCACCACTGTATAAGAATAATTTAAACGGAGGAATAATAAAATCACAGTTGTTTACAGCATCTCTGCCTTCTGCTGAGTTATTCTAGCAGGTCAGAAAGAATCTAAAGTCATGGTAAAGAAATATTGTGAGTGAGTGTAAGTCACAAGGCAGGTGAAGAAGTCTGCTAGGTTGAATCTGACAAACGTTGCTGAGAACTGAAAATCATTTCTGTACCGTATTTACAAGTCTTCCCTCTGAAATGAGTGAAAAGCTTCGTTACGCTTCCTGCCAGGCAAGTTACTGAATTTGAAAATCATAGTCAAAATTGGTCTTGAATACCATCTTCTTGGGAAAACCTCAAGGAGAAGACAACAGATACGAAACCCTTCTGGATTTCGGGTTATCTGTGTTTAGCACGTGGTATTCAGAACATCTTCTGGCAAATGCCTGGCTTTAGCGGTAACGCTAATGGTCTTATAGCTCTTCCAGTGATGAATTGCAGATCTTTCCAATCCAGGACCACAGATAAAGGTAGTTTAGACAAGTTTACTTAGAATCCTTATTTGAATAATAAAATTTTCGCATTATCTGCTCTTAAAATTCCTAAGAGGAATTGTGTATGAAATACCAAGTTAGCACACTGGCTGAGATAGAAAACTAAGGAAAAACGCAACAGTACAGCTAGAGTCGGGGTGATAGCTGTGGGTTTAAAATCTCCACTAGTTTGTGAATCTGCTTTACAGTGGGTGGTAACAAGGAGTGCAAGGAGTTATATCCAGGTACCGGTACCGTTCTTACTCACTCTTGCTGCTTTAACCTGATGCTGTCACAGTCTGCTCTAGCCTGAGCTGCAGAGAATAAATTCTTTTGAAAATCTGGTCGTACCCCAGCTCATCACCACGAACACCTGGCAGATGTTCTGCTCGTACACTAGCTTAGGTACAGTTGGACTGAATAAATGGAGGGTCGCTGGAGAACTTGGCCAATTGTTCCCTACTTGAACTTCTGCGGCCTCTCAGATACGGAAAGAATAAAAATTAAAATTCCTGAAAATACGCAAAAAAACCTTCACATACTTGCTGATAACTAACTGATATTCTTAGTCATATAGAAAGTGGGTGGTACAGACTCTTCATGTTGACACTGTCCTCTTCCACACCTTGGTAGAAATTGCTGGCCTAATCTTTTTGAGAGCTTTGATTTCCTCTTGACCACTTCCTTCAGGTGATGTGAATTTAGACACTTCAGAGGATTTCATTCACCAGAGTGAGCGATTCTGCATCTCTCAGGTACATTATGCTTTTTAATGATTTTTTTTTTTAATTTACATAGGCTTTTTTTTCTTTTACAATGCTTGAAATAGATAATGACATTTTAACAGGCCATTTTCCTTTGAGAATTTTGAAACATAGGTTAAACATTCTTCCATTTTAACTCTCAGTATTCTGGGGAAACGACACACAATCAGAACCACGCAGCTGAGCCCTCACGTGCACCGTTGTGGAAATGAGTCCTCTTCCTGCTGTAGAATGTAGCCCAGGCTGTGATAATTACTAACTATTTCAGAAAAGCCACTCTTTAATCAAAGGAGCGATTTAGCACGTTACGTTGTAAAGAGCAATTGATGTGCTTTCGGACTAAACTGAATTTGTAGTTTTTCCTTTTACGGTATAAATGAATGGTCATATATTTTCCCCTTTTCAATAAAAGCTAAAGAGTTTAAGCCAACAAGAAAATATTTCCACATTGAACTGGTTTGTGAATATCTTTCCAGCAGCATTTGATTTAACACTGCTAAACTCATTACCTTTTTTTTTTTTTCCTGTAGTGGATCAAACCCAAGATTTCCAAAAATATTACTACCATTCTCGGATTGCCTGCTGACCATATCAAAGAATCGGGTTGAGGTAAATGCCGCCTAGGTATCACAGCCAGTTTGGAGATTGGCCGAGCCACATGCCCTTTGGTATCTTCTGAAACGAGAAGCCAAATTTGCAATTTGCTCAAAAAATATGTCTGGGATTTAAATATTGCTTAGAATGTCAACTTTTGGCATGTTTACTCTCCAGCTGTGAAACACAGCATAGCACGTCAAGTGATAAAAATGGTGAATGAATTAGACAAATCTCTTTGGTCACTAAATAGACTATCAGACAACTTCTGACAAGCGAAGTTTATAGGTTGTTGTGGGTTTTTTTAAATCCCACTGCTGCAAACAAACTCCTTCTCAAATCCATTCTTTTTTTTTTTCCTTTATTTTTGAATGCTTTAGACTTTGTACATATCCGTCTCTTTCTTGGCTATTTTACTGATTTAAGGTTTGAATCATTTGGTTTAATTCTAAGCCGTAATTTACCAGCAGTAGCCTTGTGTCCTCAATTTTCGTAATTTCCATCACACACTGGTAAAACTTGAGGTATCCAAAAATATATTGACTCACAGTCTAGGTATTTGGTAAATGATCTGCATCTTTCCTTTCAGTTTTTCATTGCCTAGGTATGTGACCATTCTTCACATAGCTGTCATTATGCAACAATAAAAACTTCTTTAAAACATACAAACGAAAAGCCAAATGAGAATGATCAGATGAACAAAGTGGTTGGAAGGAAAAGTGTCTACGTGAAATTTTCCTCTATAAAATTTGCATTTGTTATAATGGCTCCTTTTTATTACGTTCTTGAACAGATTGTTCTCTGTCTTGAAAGACAAGTAGGTAGTGTAGCGGCAGCGTGTGCCCCCGTAGCCCCTGTTCTTAGCAAAACGAGCTTTGCTCCCGCTGTATGTTTGTTCAGCTTGCTCATCTACGTAAACTTCAGTGTTCGTGCCAAAATTAAATACTGAGGGTCCCTGAAGGAGAACATTCGTTTGGATACACGGAACGTGTCTTAGTAAGGTCGAGTAAAACAGTTGTACTGCTGCAGTTCAGCACGGGTATTGTCACGGAATTGTCCTTCCGTAAGAAAATGAAACAACAGCAGGAGTTTGACTATTCCTATAGAACTAGTGGAGACATAAAACCTAACAATGAAGTAGTTACAATGCAAATTCTGAATATTTTATCCAGATGTTCACCTTGGACTAATAACCAAATGCTAGTGGGTATTTTAATGAGCTGCTTAGGTTGGTCTTGGAACCATTTGGCTTCTAAATTGACAATGCCTCCTCAATGTTCTCCTAATACTGCTAGTTAATGCTAATCAAACTGAACACTGAAATTCAGCTAAAAACCAATTTACACTTGTTTGCTTTAACCAATTCCAGTGCTTTAACCAGGTGATATTTATTGTAGATAGCTTGAGTTACTTTTGGTGGGAGTTTTTTCCAGGTTGGTTCTTTTAGCCGTTGGAGATACAGAGTGAAGTGATTTATCCTATTCCAAAATCAGTGTTGAGAAAAGAAGCGTGATGAGTCATAGGCTGAAGATGCTTATCTTCTTCTGCTGGCTGCTGAGAAGCCCTAGACCCAGAGCAGGCTAGTAAAGCTAGGGTAAGGGTTATCTAATTCATTAAGCCTTCCAATCCCACTCACCAGTGGAAAGAGAGATGCACATCTAGACAGCACTTACCATAGCATACTGGTTTTAGAAACATCTTAGACGATCCTTTTCATGTTCTCTGTTTACTTTACAGGTAGTCTAGTTGACTATTGTAAAATGCCCAACTTCTAGATGGTTAAATTAGGTGAGATCGAATCACACACCTTGGGTTGTTTTCTGAAATCATGAAATGAGATGTAGTTCAGAATGGAAGTAGAATTTGGCTCTCCCCGCTCATTAGCGTAGGCTTCTGCTTTTAATCTGCAAGATTGTTAGGTGATTGTTTTTCTTTGTAACTCTGCAAGGAACCACAGTTATTACAAAGGCAACCAAATCAAGATGAATGTTATTCTCTTCCCACAGGCGTGAGGAGCAGGGTTTTGATTTTCAGCGATTTAAATATAGTGGTAGGTTAATCCACAGAAGTTCAGGTTCTCACCGCAAAGATTCCCCTTTGTAAATCCGAACTGACATGTGTCAGGTATGGGATTACAGAGACAAGAACAGCTTGTGCCCTGGTGACGACGAGTCTCGGAATGCCAACAGAAAAACGGTAGACTGTCAGTTATCCATCATAGAACGATACTGTCTCTCTGCACAAGCAGTCTTCTGGAATGATGCTTCCATTAGCTGTAAAGACAGAGTCAGACTGTCTACAGGCATAGGCTGCTTTTTCGTGATATGGTCATTCCTGGCTGGCCTGAGTTGGTAAAAGTACTATAAATACATGGGCTGGGTTGACGTGTGAAGCTGGAGGGATGTCTCCACATCTGTAATACGCAAATCATCCTCAAATTAATAAACATTTCTGTAATGCCTAAAATAATAGTTTTCAAAGAGTTCAGCTGGAAAAATTTCCAGATTACAAACTTTTACATTCTGAATAATTTATACTTGGCCTTTTTTTCCTGGGTATCAGATAATATTCTTATATGGTCATATAACGGTAAAAATCAATCAGATCTGTGGCCACTTGCAATACAAATTTCTCTTTTGCATTGTAACGCTGCTTATGGATAGTCCCACCGAATGCCATTGTTTAATGTCCTATTGGCAAGTCTTGGTGAAGAGATCAAAAATGGAAAAAAAATCAGAAGTGCTTGTTAAATTCATTAGACCGTACAGGATTGCTGGTAAAAGCGCAGGTAATCACAGATATGGATACGGCACCAACTGCAGGTGCAGTGACTGATATTTTTCAAATACCTCTATGGAAATTAGTAAATCTTCCACAGTTTTTATAACTTGAATTTCTGTTTAAGCTAACAGTGATGTGCTCTTACCTTTCATTCAGTTTTGCGTGGCAGATGGAGAGCCAAGAAAATCTTTCAGCTGCCAATATATCAAAGCCTTTTGGTGTAAGAGGCTACATCCGTGAAGCATTCAGCGCTTGCAGTGGGCTACGCTTCCAAATAAGTGGATCTGATGAGACAATTAGGTACTTAGGCAATTAGGTTGTTCTGGTTTGGGAGGAGGAAGCATGTAAAAATGCAGGTGACTTTCTAATGGAAGTCTGGCTGGTGTGCAGATGGAAGACTCAATATTTATAAAACATGATGGAGGTTGTCAAGGGTCAGAGCTGGGCCAGCCACGAATAACTGGCTCTCGCTATTACATCCCACCGCCGCCCCCATTCCCCTCCCTTCCCAAAGAGGGGAAAGAAAAAAAGGAGCAAGGTAGAAAGAGTTATGGATTGGAAAAGAGAACTAAACCTTCTTTAATGAGAATAACAACAATAAAATGAAATATATACAAATATGTACAATCCCAATACTGAACCCAACCCCCTGATGGCAAACATGTCACCGTCACCAGTGATGCTGTGGGCAGGCACTGGGGAAGGCCCAGACTGGGCTCAGCAGCAGAAGGGAACTGGATGCAGAACTGGATTCAGGGATGCACGGATTGGGATTGAAGGCAGAACGGACAGAGTCCTCCTCAGACACTGGACATTGAAGCAGAGAGCAAGAGGGGGCAAGACCCTCAGCTCTATCCCGGATATGACGTCTATGGGATGGAGCACCTTGTCATTTTTCCCTCCTCTCGGTTGGAAGCTTATCTGCCAGCTTATCTGATTAGGTGGGATTTCATAGATATTCCATGCTAGAACAGCTGAGAACTGATTTGGGGGGGAAATACGAAGTTATTGAGATTTCAGCAGGCAAGAATAAGTAGGAGCCTTTCTGCACCCCAACCCCTGGCAGTGGCTGTGACCATCCAGCGCTGCCACTGCTAGAGCAGACACTGTCTGCAGAAATACACCGTTCGCTTCAGACAGGGCAGTCACTGAGCAGAGACTGAGCCGGACAGGACAACCACTGACCAGAACGAGTTCTGCTCGAACCCAAACCAGGACAGAGCTGTAAAGGAAGATCTAAATGTTAAATAGCACCAGAATTACTTTGTTCATTCACTTGTTCAGAAAGAGCAATGAACTTAGGAGTAGTTGGCACAAATATGTGCTTGTCTGTGCAAATATGGAAGGAAAAGTATTACTGTATTTTCAAAGGATAGATTAAAAATGTCAAACACTCCTAATAGCAAATTAAAATGAACCTCCTGCTCTTTCTAAGAGTATTTTTATTCATAATTTTAGGATATACAGATTATGGGAAGTATAAACATTAGTAACTTGTGTGACTTCTATGGCTGTATTTTTTATTTAAACTTTCTTAGTACTTTAAAACATAGCACTAGAATTTTTAGAATTTTGGAATATGGTTACAGAGAAACTTTGTTTCCCTGTAGATTTTTGAAGAGATGTCTCAACTCTTAGATCGTTGAAGAACCAGAAGGGATCACTTCTGAGCCTTCTGACCTTGCCTGTTCGATTTTTTATTACTGGGTTATGCTGTCTTTACCTAGAGAGAGAAATATCTTTTCAAGACTTTTTTCTGGATTTGTTTTCCCTCAGGAAGAAGTGGGACTTGTTCTATTTTTTTATAAAAATTCTATTTCTATATGAGTGACACCCGGAAGTGTTTGCTTTGAGGTACTTTAATACTAGTTTTAGCTTCTACATATAACGTCTTAAGGTAAGTTTCTAAGACAATCTTCTTTTTTTCTTTTTAATTAATTCACCACAGTTCTAGACAAGTAAGATATTCTCAAAAAGTTTCCAGAAGAAAAATCTTTCTTGCAGTGTCACATCAGGGGTGAGAAGGGCCAGACAGCAGAGACCATTTGTGAAGTCTGCTTTTATCTGTTCGCTAGAATTGTGTGAACCTCCTCAAGCTTCCTGAAAAGGGACAAGTCTTCGGATGAGGGGCTGATCCAGACCTGTCACCAGATCTTTACTGGATAACTGTGATTCAAGGAACCCACGTGTCTAGGATGCACGCCAGAATTACCCTGTGCTTCTGCATAATCCCCAACTCCTCCTGTTGCTGAGTAAGCTGCATTGCTTTCAAAGCCAGAGGATTCCTCAAAATAGTAGGAAAATTGATTTTTTTTCTTCTAGATGTAGATTACAAACCTCTATGCATTAGTTTAAAAAGCTATTTTCAAGCAAAAATATTCTATGATTTCCTGTAGTTTTTTTAGAAAATGAAAATAATTTTAATGTAGGATATGTAATTAGTCTTTATTAATCTTTATAGTTAATATTTATTATTTGTTGATACAGTAAATATTTTTTATAGATATAGTATGTTATACATTATTTATGTATCAATGTACTTAACATTCCTTTGAAGCATGTAATGAAACCCTAGATTAGGATTCGCAATTACAGAATTAATTATAATATTGGGCTACTTTGGCTAAGGACACTGTATAGTTTTTACTGCATGCTGATATGATTTAGTGTTTTTGAATGAATCATCAAATGAAAATACTTTCTAAACAAGAAAAAACTTGTCAAAAGTGGTGACAAAGTGTGACTTACGTTGTTACAGACTTCATTTGTCTTAAGTCGCAATCTCCCAAAATTTTGCGTTTCCCAGCTAAAATAAACAGCTTCTCTACGCTGCTGTTTCTTGCTTGACTTACAAGATGCGTTTTTATTAGGGAAACTCATCTTCTTGCCTTCTTGGGGAAATAATATTCTTGCAGCCTACTCTGCTATATATTAACAACCCAAGCACAGTCTGTGTGCGCGATGGCTGTTTGCTTTGCCTCTGGTTCTAAAGCTGAGTAAAAGATCTGTGGTAATCCGATAATCAGAGAGCACATGCAATATTCCAGGAGCTGAAGAAATCGTAGTATTTTCTCTTCCATAGTTACTGGTCGCTTTCCAGTAAAAAAAAAGAAAATCCAAATTGGGTTGTAAAATTGTTTGCAATAATTCAACCCAAGGGGAAAAAAAAAGTTAGCAAATCTTTTAAAAACTATTCTGTGTTTGGACAGAAACAGGCAACTATCGAGTCTTTGCTTGGTGATGTGCTTCAGAGGAGAAGGAGCAGAACGGTGGATGGACACAAGGAACAGCAGGAAATTTCGGTACTGATTTTGTATTTGTTTCCACATTATATATCCTTTCTGCAACCACAAAAATTAAAGAGACAGAAAAGCAAACAATGCAATACTTAGATAAAACCAAGAGTTTGTGTATTCTGCAACAGCAGAAAACTGTGACTGGGTGTATTTCAAGCCTCCTCCTAGCTCTTGCCTTTTGATGTATCTCATCAGGCTACACTTGCCAAAGAAATTAGGACCAAAATCGTAATCTCTGAAGCATGTATTTTAGTTTCATACAAATACAGACTCTGAAATACTTTTGTGTGTTTACTTTGTGATTTCTTCGTTTGACTTACTTATGACGAGTTGGTTAAGCATACTTTTTTGTAGTCTTTCAATTCATAGAGGAAAAAAAGGCAGAATAAATACTCAGGGTAAAGATATATCAGAAAGATAAATAAAATCAACAATCACGGAGCCCTTGAATGAACTATTTCCAGCTTCTAAAAGGCCTGACCCACTTATTTCAAAGAATTTCTTAACAGCCTGCTTGTTCAAAGCTTATAAATCATGATATCGGTTAGTATGACTTAATCTTCAATTAGCCTTTGTAAATCAATGAATAACTCATTTTTTAACTTATTAATAAGCTTTCCATTTTCTTTCTTTTTTTTTTTTCTTTTTTGAACAGCGTTCCATTTGCCACAGTGTCAGAGGAGACTGCTCCATTGGTTGCTGAAGTCACAAGTACCTTCCACCCCTCACACAGACACTGACCTGGCATGCAGCTGCACAACACCTAGTCACAGAGCAGGGTAAGGCGGTAATTTAAAGAAAATATGATTCCAGTGTCGTGATGGTTGCTCACTAGTTACTTATCAATAGACACGCAAGTTCAAGTGCTGCTAAAGGTCACGTACTGTGGAAAGGCTTTTCTTAAGAACTGAAAACAGTATTTTATTGCCTTTGTGGCAATGAGACCAGAGTTTGCAGCTCTTTGCCTTCCCGTGTAGATTTTTGTGCTTGCAGGAACAACAGAAAATCTTTTTGTAAGTGTCTCATGGCATGTGTATGTGTTCATGTGGACTTAGTGGAACTAAGTTTTAATTTTCTGCTGTTGAGTTTATACCACTTCTATTATTCCAGTCCCAGAGGTCACCCATTCTTCCTGCACTCAACCTCCTCCTCATTTATGATGCTTCATAACCTTGTCAGACCTTTTCTGCCAACACCACAGATGGAACGCTATACTTTAAACAGCCCTTAAGGACCTGCTCTAAGAACCTGCCTTGCACTGCCCAAATTCTCCCCTTTTAAATACTACCATCGTTAGTTCTTCACCTAGTGTAGAAACTTTATGGTTAAATGTGTAACTGCATTAAATGCTCTACTGAAATCTGAAGTGTCAAATCTAAACCTAAAGGTATAAGGTCTGCTCCACTTGTCCGGAAAATTAAAGAGACAGTTTTCCATCTGAACTAACAAATGAACTTCTATCCAATGCTGTGCTGAAATCTAAGGAGATGCGGTACACTTTATTTGCAGAGAAAATGATTTCAAAGAGAGGCTCTGTATTAAGTCTGGCCTATTCTACCTTTGGTGAGTACATGCTTCAGTTTATTCTATCTTTTGTTATCAGCACATACATGGATACAATCTTTCCTTCAGAATTTGTAGCTTTGGGTATGGCTGAGTCTAAACAAATTTTTTGCCAGCAAAACACAGACACTGTGTTACCTGGTCCTATAAATTGATTACCTATCGCCGAAGTTTTAGAACAACTTGGGTTTATTCTGTGGCTTTAAATAACTCGTGCCTATGCATAATCTGTTTCCTCAAATTCTGAAAGTGTTGGAAACGATTAATTGAAACTGTGAAAACTGCTTCCAATGAAGAATTATGCAATGAAGGAAGACAGATAAGCAAGTACGTGTTCTCATCTGTAATCTCAATGAATCAGAGCAGCTTACAAAGTCACTAAAGCTCGTAACTGATTAATTATGTTCTGGAAGGAAAATTTCTAGAGTTTAAATTAAAGTTCTTAAATTTTCATTGACTTTTGTATTTAAACTTTAATTTAAATATTGAAACAGGGATTGAGCTTTTCATTCTGCCTTCTAGTATAAGGAAAGTTTTCTTTCCTTATAAATCAACTACGATTGAATGACTAAGATTTGCATTTGTAATACAGTCACCAGCAGCATTTTAAAGTAAACTGTATCTGCAATTTCTCGTGATTAATGATGAGGTATTCATGATAAAAGGTGTTGTGACATATAGCAGTAAAGCATTTTGAAACACTCATAAGATAAATGAAATGATTACTCAGGTCTGACTGGAGAACTCACAGGATATTCATTCTCTGGAAATACCCTGTACGTGCAAAACAAGATCCTATCACCAAACTTTAAAAAAACAATTTGGAATTTGGTTCTCTTTGTCTTATGATCTGCCATCTCTGATAGTGAAACTGTGGAGCTAAATTTTCTTTTAAAAAGACCCTCAAGCCTTTGAAAGAAGAAACTGGGTCACCAGACATCTTTCTACAAGGACCACTCGATTACAAAGACTAAAGCAACACCATTACCCATTTAGAAGTGAAGACACACCCCCCCGCTCCATTGGTAGCAGCCTTCTGTTCCTTCGGTTCCTTCTGGCCCAGGGATCCTCTGGACTGTTTTCTAATGGTTCAGGAATAATAATAATAATTTTAAAAGGCCAGATTTCCCACCGAGTACCAGAAGTTCCCTTTCAGACAGCTAAGGCAGTGACCACATTTCTCAAACTACTCAGCACCCAGCAGTTTCTAGAGTGAGCGCCAAGAGCTACTTGTTGAAAATCTGGCACCCTCTGCTCCAGAGCTGCACTTCTTCCATTTTACCCAGGCTGGAATATCGTACACAGAGCAACGATTACAACATCATGGGCATCACGCATAAGTCAGGTGATAGGCAGCGTATGTCACAGCTCTTTTTAAGTTATCAGCGTTCAAAACTCGACATGTCCTGGATAGTTACCATCTGGGATTTTGGTAAAGAAAGTCCAAGGACTCTAGGTAATGAAAATGTAATTTCCTACATGACAAATTCTGTGTGAAAATCCACCATCTCAATGTGCTTTTGGGATGCTGTGTGCTGTGACAGGCCTTGTGTGTAAGATATGAAAGTGAGAGAGACCCAAGTGATTAGCAAAAGTGGCAAGGTACCGCGTGCTACAGCTCAAGTATTAGCCTCCAGAACTGAGCTATACTGCAACGTAGACAATTATCACTTAAATGTCTCCAGGGGTCTCAGTTAAAATGAGAATTTGGGTCCCTTTCCTGCTCCACACAACCCTCCATCTCCCTAACACAGTAGCTGTATTTCACTACTGAGCAGTATACAAATTCTTGAGAGTAACATAATGCTAAGCTGAATATAGGTGACGATTAATCGTTAGTGACCTATGGCAATGGTACAAGCATCACATACTGTCCGGTAGAGTTTACATGGAAAACAATGAGATTAGATTCATTCCAATTTGTTAAACGTGTCTGGTTGTAGAAAATGCCTGGATTCTGCCAGAATTTATCTTTAAAATTTTGATCTCCACAGAGGAACATAAACCCATAAACCCGTGATGACGATTTTTTTTTTCCCCAACAATAAAGTTGTTGGCTCCTAAATGTCCAGCTGCTCATCCTGACACCTTTTCAGGGATTGAATGTGAACAATTTAATCATTTCTTTCAGCAGAAAAACTGACTCCATTGGAGTGCAGTGGCCTGGAGGACCAGGAGCAGCTGTTAAAGTGCCATCACTCTCGAGCTCATATAAATTGTTCTTTCTTGGTTCCTGTATTTAACTTGCTAAAGTACATCTAGTAAATGCACCCAACCCCTCCTTTAGAAGCTTGCTCCAACTGGGGTTATGAAAGGAGGTCTCTCTGTAGCAGCCTCTGTGTTGGTCTTTTATCCTTGGTAATGTTCCAGCCCCTCTGAAAATGGCAATTATTAATTCACTGCGAAAAAAGCACCACTTCTAACCTGATATTCTGATTCATTTTCTTCCAGTTTCTAACCTGCTGTTTCTGGCAAAAGCTTTTTTGATAAAGTGAAGGCTGAGTACTTTTGAGGCAGACTTTGACAAAATTAGGTGCCATATGTGACAAGTTTCAGATGGTGTTTATTTAAGCTGGGGGTAGACCACAATGACTCCATTTGGTAGCTCAGGTCTAGATCAACAAATGAGTATTCAGCAGCTTGACTCCTCTCTAGGAACTAATGGCCCCTGGGAGTTTGGCACCTCGCAGCACTCTGGACTTGATCCTTTCCTCCTAGTATCTGACCGAAAATGCGAATCAGGACTCGTGTGTGCTTAGGAGGTTCCTGACAAACGCAGGGGATTACCCACATCTGCAGGTCTGTTCCCCTCATCAGGCTCTCCAGGCGTGTAGAAACTGAAATTACGGTTTGACCCTATGGATGTGTTGCAAACCTGACAAGTTATGTTGCGAATTTATAGGTAGTCAGCGACTTCAGGAAAAAGTTTTCTGTATGAAGACTTATTCTAGGTTAAATTTGAAGTAGCTTATGCTTCTCTCACTGTGGAGGTGAGCTCCCTGGAATTGCCTGGTCTTTACCTGAGGCTCAGAAACACAGTTGGATGGTTGCTGGAAAGCTGCTGATGCACAGCGACCAGTTTGTATAGTCAGAAGTGTGATTGTTGTCTGTTCTTTTGGAGTTGACTAAAGCCAGCATAAAACTACTTTCCCATAAGCTAATGGGCTGCCTTCAAGTGGTACACAATGATAATAAAGAGATCCGTGTCTTAGGCCAGCTTGAACTTAGGAATTGCTATTTCCAACATTCTATAACCTCAGCAGTGGTTTGGGCAGTTCTTTTCTCCGATCTCAAGTGTATTTATGCAACACTGATTTCAGATGGGAATCTGAATGACTTTGAACAAACTGACCAGAATGCCTCTGTGCCCGGTGCCAACTCTCTTGAATGGGTTATTAGTAAAATCTTACGTTATAGTAGTGCAGTGGGACTAATGAGATCCTGTGTTAATGAGGGCACTATGAATAGCTAAGACAGTTAATGAAGATAGAGCGTTACTGTGCTGAGGAGTATCTAAGGGGAAAGTTTCCTTGTCGTTCAGAAACTCCCAGAATGAATCCAGCTGGTAAAAGCAATCCTGGCATACTCCAAGTTTCCCTCCTTAATATCTTTCAAGGTTCAAATGTTTGTGTTAATTGAATCCTACCTCCTGATAAAGTGGATTATGCGACCCCACCTGTTTCATGACTTCCAGGTTGTATTAAACGGTGGCGGTGAATTCCGTGGGCTTCTGCTCAGGCTCAGCACAGCTGGTCCGTTGCCACCCTGACACATGCACAGTATGTGATGTCTTTAGGGTATATCATAGGGCTTTTGTTTGCTTGCAGATAAAGGCAAACTTTTGTATTTATGCCTATATTTATATCCTGCGGTTTGCTGATATCCCCAGTGAGGCGTAGGGCATTCCCGGGTAGAACTTGTTTTGAAACCACTCGCCTATCAGCCCTTCTGACACCTGTGGGATTGAGTTACCAGATCAAAGCTCGGGACTGAGTTTGTTCTTCATGGTTGCTTCACTCAGAAGTAATTTGTAAAAGACCTTTAGGGCACCTTCAGTTGAGCTCAACTGCATCGATTGGAGCGATACGCATACTTTTGTGAGCATACCTGTGCAGATTTCAAAGTGTAAGGTATTCAGACCAGTGTTTTCCTGGAGGAATACCAGTGAACTAAGTGGGTGTACGCATTCTTGTATACCTGGAGAGACATCTGTGGTCTGTGAGCATAGCTACAACAGAAAACCTGTCAATAATCTAAGTGGGAAATGAGAGAAAAGTGCTGTAAATCAAGTTTATTAGAGCTACATTTAGTGGGGAGGGGACAGGGCAGGACAGGGCATTTCCTTTCTTCTTTATTCATCCTGATCGTTGCTGGCTTAAACAGTGAACATTCTCCGAAGAGAAGGAAAGGGTTCGTGATGGTGTGAGACAGTCTGCCTGTTTCACTAACAGTTAGAAATCCGTGGGCAGGTGAAGAGATTTCAGGACTTTCTCATCTGGTGAAAGTGTTGGAGTACACCTAGAAGAGCTGCTGAGGCAAATAAAGAGACTGACAGCCACCCCCCTCGTTTCACCCAGCAATGACACGGCTGTCATTGACAAAAGGGAGCTCTGCTATCCACTCCAAAAAACTCGTCAGTGAGAGGGAGAGTAGAGAAGGGTATTGTAAGGGACAGGGAATCACTTGGTTATTGTGTGGCCATTTTCCACTTATGAAGGTATGCTTTATAAAGATAGTGATGTACCCAGAGCTTGGGGTGAGTAACAGGCTAAAGAGTGAAATAATTAAACCTGCCCCTTTTCCAGCAAGATAAATTGTGGTTGTGGTTATAAAAGCATTGCTGATGCAAATATTTGAGAGACAACACAGGAAAACTAAAAAAGGAGTCCGAGTAATAGAAAACTTCATAATTTTTGCAGAACTTCCACAAATACGAGAATGTTTAAATTACTACTCCAGCACATTTGATATACATGATGTTCATTTTATAAACTTCTGATTTCATTAGCAAATGGAAGTTTAACTAAAACAAAGCAGTCAGATCGGTAAGCAGCGATGGCTAGAAATAACATTCCAGAGATGTTTACCTTTGGGAAGATAAGCAGAACATATACAAAAAAAAAAGAGAACAACAATCTGCATTCCATCATTAAAATGAACTTTGCAGATGACTTGCTCTTGGACTCTGAGACCAATTCTTTTTTTAGAGTACAGTCTGCGGAACCAGAAAATAAAGACAAAACCAGCCTGTTTGCAGCCTCTCAGGGACCAAATACCACAGTTTTGTGTTTTCGTGCTTATTTTTAAGTGCTTGTTTTATTTATGAGACGCCACTTTTTTGTTCTTCTCAAGCATTCTACATCAGCTCTGTGGTTTAAAGCAATGCTTTAAATGTCTGTAACTTCATTACGGTTAGAGAATTCATGCCAAAAGCTTTGTGCTTTGGACTCTACACCATGTCTACCCTTTCTGTCTCTTTTATACCACTGCTCCATACAAAGAGAATGCAAGACACTTTGGAAGCACCTGCATTATCATTCTCAGGTGCTACTTTCATGCATCATAAACATGCCTGTGATCTTCAGACATCTGGGTTGTCATACACCAGAGCTAACTTGGTTTCCCGTGCCGTTATGGCCCCTTTTATCAGGTTTGCTGAGAATAGAGCCTAACATGGCTATAAAATTTGTTTCAAGGTCCCTAGACCTTGGGAAGTCTGGTCAACGTTCATCTGAATGTTTTAACAAGTCAGGGAAAGTCAAAGTCAACAAAAGCAATGTGTGAATGAATAAAAATGAGAATCACCAGACTCCAGCCATCTTCTAGGTGAGATGTAAGACTGAATCCCTCACTAGTGATCATTAGGCAAGCACTTACACTGTGATGGACGGCTGCTCTGGGGGTGGCGTAGAGGCCAGAATTGTTGTTCGTGTACGGTATCACCTTGCTGGACTGATGCTGGGGCTGGCTTGGTTGTAACCCTGAAGATTTTCCCCAGGCAAATGGAAGGTCCACCAAGTGTGCGCGCTGCAGAGAGCTGCCCCTCACAGCACTGGTGAAGCCCAGCACTCCCTGCAGGCTCCACCTATGCCTTCTGGCTGAGGCAAGAGGAGGCAGAGGGAACACCTTGAGATCTTCCCAAAATGACTCCTGTGTCACAAGCAGCCAGCATCTGTAGAGAATGTGAATTCAGGCTGAATAGAACGACTGCCTCTACTTTTTCTTTCTTTTTCTTTTTTTTTTTTCTTTTTTACCTGACCACTTCAGGAAAGAGAATATAAATTCCACAAAAATTGTGGAATTCGAACTAGCCTGTCCTCAGGGACAAGTCTGCCTGCTCCCTTGCTTGGGCACACAGTATGCATACCAGCAGTGCTCCTCAGTGGCTTCAGAGTAGTACTTTCACTAAAATAATGCTTTGGGTATTAATGGATCACTTTAGCCAATGAAAGAATATTGGAAAGAATATAAGAAAATTTACTTCAGTAAGTGGAAGAATGGAACTTGTTAAGTTCCAAAATAAAACAAAAGTTCTTTGCGCTGCTGGCAATACTGAAAATAAGTGAAGTTCAGAGCAAGCATATATCAAAAGCTCACACAAAGATGGGCTCTGAGACTTGCTCAGCCGCAGTTTGGGTAACGGTGTTATCACACTTCTTTTTGCTTGAAGGATCCATGTCCTGCCTTGTTCTCTCTTCTGAGACCCTCTCGCAGGTCTGTACCCAACGTTAGGAAGTTCCTGAAGGTGCCCAAGAGATCGTGTTCGTGCCTTTGACCTTACTCATTATGTGTTCTACCTAGAATCTTGGGCCGAGTTAATAATATTGGTAGATTCTCTTTTTTAATTTTAATTTGTATTACAACATAAAACTTACACTTTCTCACACTGGATCTGAATCAGACTTCTGGTGCATTCAGATCTCTTCTTAAACAAAGCATTATTAAACCAAAGAACAATAAAGTGAGATTTAGAACAAGAATAACTTGCACCTTCTGTTGGAAGTTGAATTTTTTTTTCAGATTGTAATGCAAAAGTTGTCTCTCCCCCCGGCTCCCCCAGTGTAATCTGAAACTTCACTTTTGCTTTTCAAGATTCTCACCACGGGACCATTTTGTGCTGTAATTTGGCAGAGGCACTTTCTGAGTAGGAGGTTTGGACTTGTTTTCAGGATAACTGAGATATTCCTTGCTTTTGTTAAATTTTGCTATTTTGCTAACCTTTTTGATGAGAACATAGGGATCTGCAAGAATAACTTTCTTCATGGAAATGGAAAAATTTCAGTTCTCTGCCATACATCGGAGTGGGAAAGGGAGAAAATTATTCTTTTTGAAAAATAAAATGCCAACAAATTAATTTATAGCACTGTCCAGGATTCATATCCCTAAAAAGGAGCTGGTTGTACTTTTATACTGTTCTTCTCAGATACTTCTTATTTTTCTGAGCTATGTTCAGTCATTCCTAGAAGAGAGTAAAACTCCCTAGTCATTAAGAAATTTGCTATATGATGCCCATGAATTAAAAACTAAATCTGGCATAGATTACAGCAATTTTGTCTTAATTTCATGATTATTTGTAATGTATGTACTAACAACCCTCCCTTCAAAACAAGGAAGTAAATTCGTAAAAATATGTAGATTGTATATCTACTCGTTGGATGCTCTTCTTGTTAAATCAGAGGCCGGATTCTTGGCTTCCCTTTCACTCCTTGACAGTGATCTGCTAATGTGTCCTTAGAGATCTCTTGTCTTTCTGTTGACTCACTTGAAAAATCCCTGTTGAGGAAGCACAGGTGTGGAAAAGGTTTTCTAAACTGTGCTGGAATCCTTCTATGAGAAGTTAAGTTTATGAAAGATAAGTCTGTGAAACAAGTGCATTAAAAGGAGGGATCCTTCAGCTGGACAGCAGAATGAAATGATTTCATCTGTTGATGGGGTCGATAAACAACAACCTTTGCTCGTAGACGAATTCCCTGTCCAAGTGACTGCACTCTGCTTAAGCTTGTAGTCCTGGGGTCATGTGCAAACTCATTCCTCAAACAAGGAAGCCATAAAAACTGATCCAAGAACTTGTGAAGGGAGATTTCTATTAAACGACTTGATTTGTCTCTGATATGAGGAGCAGAGATTTTTCTTCTTCACTGCCCAAGACTTGTTAGATGAGATTCCAAATTCAGCTGACAACAACAGACTAACTTTTCAGGTATGGCTCGTATTTTGGAAATAAGAGCATTACTTTTAACTATCATGTTAGGCATCACCATCCCCAGAAGAACAGGACGTATCAAACTCCTTCCCTTTACTGAGTTTCCAGATAACTCCTAGAAGTTCTGGCTCTGTCATTCTGTATGTTCCTGACTCTCAAGCCTGCAATTCACTAAAGACAATTCAAGGGATTACTTAGAACTTGTGGGTTGTTCAAGTTCGTATAAATTGAAATGCATTCAAAGTCCCTTCTAAAGCTGCTGGAGACAACTGACTTTACTACTGAAGTAGCAATAAAATATATGAATAGTGCTGAGAACACGTATACTCTTGGGCAGTGGAGCATCAAGACCTTGACTGGCAGTTAAAATATCTGCCTTCAGCAGCCTTAGCATAAAATGCTTTTCAGAACGTGCATGTTTAATCTGGCTGTAATTTTTAGAGCAATACAAATAACAGCAACAGGAAATTTGATTTTTGATGTAGTTCTTCTGACTGTAGGGATGTAGATCTAATCTTCAACCTGAACTCAGCAGCAGCAAAACTGCCCCGGAGATGTTTTAATTTCAATGGATTTTATAAAAAGTTATTAAAATCAAGACATCAGGGTTATTCCAGCATTCCAGCATTTCCAGTAGAAAGTGTAATGAGATCATTAACATCCAGATAGAGATCTGAGGAAGTGGCAGAATGTTTCACTGAATGCACAGTGAGAAACAGAAGATTTGGGTTTTTCATTTGCACTGGTAGAAATTAGAAATATGCCATGCGGTGTAAAAGAAATAATGGCAGTGTAACTTCAAAGAGAATAAAACTAGTGATTTCTATTGTTCTGGAAAAATGGAAGTTTCTGGTGTTAATTTAGGCTAAAATACAAGGGATAAACTAATTCTGGAAGTACTATAATTGTCCGGTCTAACGCCAGTACTGTGTGTGAGAGACTACATTGTGCATGTGGTTGATAGTAATACCATAAATTTAGACATCATCATTTTCAACACAAACTGCTAGATATGTAAATGTATATCTGTAATGGAGTGGAGCATTTTTAAACCCTCAGCATGACCGAGTCCTAGATTTGCCCTTGTGTGTCTATGCCTGAATTCACCCTTCACTGTCTGTATGTGTTATTGGCCACTTTCCAAATGTGATCAGAACCCGTTTCGAAGTCTTTGAAATTTCCCTCAGAAGCTGTGCGTTCTGTCGTACAGCGCTGTCATCTGCGAGCACGGTAACTGCCACCCGCTTCCAGGGTATCGGGTCGGTTCTTGCTCATGGCACAATCAAGGCTTTCTGCACTCTCCCCTCCTTTTTTATTTCGTTGTGAGGAGATGTATTACCTGACCGACGGTAAGAGAGCTACGCTGAAGAACCCACGTGGTACTTAACTGTTTCCAGTCACATGACAACTTTGTGGAAGATGTCAGCAAATTTTTGGGAACAGCACTACTTAATTCTCACCGCCTCCACCCCCGCCCCAACCTAAAACCAAAATATTCACTGAGTTACAAGAGCTGTTGTCTTTTGCAAAATCATCCTCCAAGGATGTGTTGTGATTTTGCTCAGCATTGCTCAACAAATACATATCATCGCCTTTTCTTCTCTCTGGAGATATTTGTTCATTTATAGTCATGAAAACAAGTTCTACTGGGAGCAAAGTTTTCCCATTCTGCAGACTTGGAGGATTTGAGAGAGGTTCTTACTTGTGAGCTATGACTTATTTCAGGAATGTTGGCTCCCAGCACAGAATGTGTTCACCTTGGAGCTGGAGGTTTTCTGCAGAACACATCAATAAAATGATCTTTTAAAGCCAACCGTTCCAGCACCCAGGTGTGCTGTGCTTGCATCCTGTTTCTCACACACCAGAATACTTTCAAATATCAGGATTCTTTATTGAAATCACAGCCAACCATATTAAGATACAATTTCAGATAATTATAAGGGGAAATAATATTTACGAAATACCTGCCTGACTAAAGGTCACGCTGCTGTACAAAAATCCATGTTTTCCTAGGAGGTAAGGCAACTCCTTTGGTTTAATAAACCATTCGTTGACAGATTTGTAAAGTGATACTGGTTCTGCAGGTTCTAGTAGTTTTCTGCAGAGGAAATAATTTTGCTGTTTCAGATTACAAATGCTAAAATTCTTGGCCAAGATGTTATTTGGGAAGGCCAGCCTTATCAAATCTGCTGCATTCTTCTTGAAATTCATCTATCTACTACTGTACGTGCTTCATTTACACCAGTGTGACAGCTCTCTCCTGCGCTGTCTTATGCAGCTGATCAACCTGATCTGTGGTCAGTGACCAAAGATGTGTCTGACGGACAAAGTTCTGCACCTGAGTTAGGGCACACACCCCCCCGGTATCGATAGAGGCTGGGGGATGAAGGGATTGTGAGCAGCCCTGTGGAGAAGGACTTAGAATGTGAATCATCCCATCACGTTTCTGTGATGGCAGCTATATCATTGTTTTCCTGGTGTACAGTGGTTTCCAGCTCCTCCTGTTTCTTGCCCTTGCTACATGCGTTGGTGTAGGTGCACTTCGGTTGGGCCATTGAACCTGTCACCTTTTGCGGGGCAGAAGGCTTAACTGCTAGCTGATCAAATTCCTAGGTGGTTCCTTGATTTCTAGCCCATCAATAGTCCTTTGCTATCACTGCCCCCCCTTACCTCCGCTGAAACGTCAGACACAAGCACCTTGCTAGCACGTCATCCCCCAAACATCAATGTGCCTCTCCCAGCTCTGCTCTGGTGAGACCTCACCTGGAGTACTGTGTCCAGCTCTGGAGCCCTCAGCACAGGAAAGACATCGACCTGTTGGAGCGGGTCCAGAGGAGGGCCACAAAAATCATCAGAGGGGTGGAACACCTATCCTGTGAGGAAAGGGTCAGAGAGTTGGACTTGTTCAGCCTGGAGAAGAGAAAGCTCCAGGGAGACCTTATTGTGGCCTTCCAGTACTTAGAGGAAGCTAATAAAAAAATATGGGGACAGTATTTTTATCAGGGTCTGTTGTGACAGGACAAGGAGTGATGGTTGTAAACTAAAAGAGGGGCGATTTAGACTAGATATAAGGAAGACATTTTTTACAATAAGGTTGGAAGGGGTTCTGAGCAACCTGATCTAGATGAAGATGTCCCTGCTCACTGCAGGGTGAGTTGGACTAGATGATCTTTAAAGGTTCCTTCCAACCCAAAATATTCTATGGTTCTATGATTCTGTGGTTCTATGATTCTACATTTCAATGAGTCTGTGAAACATATCTGCTTGGTCAATACCAAATTGAGCTGGAACACTCTCTGAATCAGTGTTTTATTTTAGACAACTGTTAAAATATTATTTCAGTGTGCCTGGCATTCTCAAGAAGTATTGGTTGAACTGAAATCTGGTGTTCATGCTTAAACTTCAAGTGGTTTGGGTTCCCATAGAACTGTGACCTTACAGAGTTTAGCATTGCAAGATAAAAAAAAAGAACATTGGACTACTATGCTTCTTTTCAAGACTTTTGAGTCATTGGCAGCCTGATTTTGTTTAGGAAAGGAAATAATGAAGCCTCTTGATGTGGTTTCTAATGTTTCTACTGAAATACAGAGTCAAATAAGGAGGAAGATTGAAAATTTTTCAGTAAGATAGGGTGGCTTAATTAACCGTTGCTTCAAAACTAGGGCATGAAAGCAATGCCAGAGAACTGTGGCTCTGAAGTACATGTTGTTTTCAAGCATTGTCTTAGGATGTCATGGCAGAAAATTCCTCTGTGACAAGCATGAACAGCCATCACATATACAAACATGGTCGCTAGGCAGTGAGCAACATCTCCGTGCTCAGCGGAAGCATCAGGACCAGAGGAAGTGAGTCACGACTCACTTTCCAAACGGGCCAGCAAGTGGGGATGACAGCTGCAGCTTTTAGTGTCGAGGGCCCAGAAAAGTCATCTGGTTCCCATGATGGCATATTGCTTGAGTTTGTCTTTCCTGTTGTGATGACTCCCATCTTTGTCTTCTGATGCCTAAAAAGTATTTGATAGGTCCTAGCCACAAAACAAATGTTTCAAAGAAGCTGGAAAAATTAAGACAAGCCTAAGTTTATGTTGCTGGTACTTACAATTTTTTGGTAAGGAAAAAGTTAGCTGAAGATGCACCTAGTCAAAGAGTCACAGAAGCAGCCTTCGCCTTCTTCGATCTAGTTATTACACTAAATTCCTTAAAATATGAGCTAAATTGATCCAGTTCACAGTTTAGTTGGATTTGCTCGCAGTGTGACTGTTAAGTGTTACCGCAGGCTTGACACCCAGCAAACAGAGGACTTCCCTGCCCCCACAGGACAGAAGGTGGAAGAAAAGCCTGTGTTGGGCTACAGGGGATGTCATACTCTGGAGGAAGGCAAAGTAGGAGAGCCATGGATAGTCCTTTAGTTGATCTGTCTGACAAGAAAAAAACTTAATAATGGGCAAAGCAGAGCCTTGGTGTGGAGGCTGAGGAGTCGGCGCAGAGATGTGGTTGCTGCTGGCACAAAGGCTGAAGCTGCTTGGTTGTGCTGATAGGACAGAACCTAGAGACCCACTCAAAACTCAAGGGCAGTCTTAACTGCTAACCAAACAGAGCTCTTAAAGTAAAGTAAGCAATATGTGAATCATCTTAGTAAGAAGCTTTATTATTCAAAGTGAGTGAAACTTTCGGGAGCCTCAGAAGTGTCTTTGGTGGCAATAGCTCTTTCTGCTGAGACCATGACAAGCCCAGCCCAGTGACAGCCCTTAAAGGGGACTGTCCCACAGTGCTTGCAGAGACAGCCTACAGCAGAGATGGTGAGAAGGGAGACAGAACAGAGACAACCACAGGAGTGGCCACCAGCCACTTCTTTAAGAAATTTCCATTGAATTGTTGTGGTTGTGTATCTGTTTCACAGATGACTTCCGTTAACTTTAGCTGACATTAGTGGGATATAGTAGAAATTAAGCCTTCTCAAAAAACCCCAAACAACCCAAACCCAACAACCCACCTCCCCCAATCCCCCAAATCTCCCACACTCGTATAGTTTTAAGCCCTTGCATTTGTAAAGAAAAGCATTGACGAGTATGAAGTGGCTGTAACTGATAGGGCAGTGCTTCCCGAGTTGGTCGTCCGATGCGGTTCCTGGTACACGTGCCAATGAATATTCTTCCATCTATTTAGCTCTGACCTAATATTGCCATTAGTTTATTAACATTTGTAGTCTTTTTAAGCTGCATTCCCAAATACGGTTATTTGGCAAACCCACACTCTCCACGGCGATATTAAAAACTCTGAACCCAGATGGTTTGTCCAACTTTCTGTTTTGCCTCATCAGTCCAGGTAGTTCGTTGAAGACGTTATAAGATACAGGGTTCATTCTGTAAACAAAGGTTTAATTAAAGCTTCCAAGTGCTTCCCTTCCAACAACCATGTATCTCAGGAAATATTTGGGATTCAAACATCTGGAATGTTTAATTTGGAATTTTTTTTCAACTGAATGAATCCGTTCATTTGGGATTAATTTTCAAGTCTTCATATTTCCTTTGATTACAATGGCCCAGTAACAACCAGTAATGATGGCTTTAGTTACAGATACACAAAAATAGCATCTTAGTGCCATCATAGCATTGCTGACAGTAAAGTAGACAAAAATTTAGGGTTTTTTGGAAAAGTTTCCTTTTCTGAATGTGCTGGACATCCTGACTTAGACCTAGCGCTGAGGAGGGCCTAGGATGCTGTGAGGGAGTTTTAACTGGATTGCTAGTTGTTTTCCTGTCTGCTGTTGGCTGATTTAAAAGCCACTTCTATCCATCCTGTGTATATTAAGCAATAACAGGGGATTTTTTGGTCCCTGTGTGTTATTCTTTTTTCAAGCCTCATTAAAAATATCAAAATACAGGGATACAGAAGTTGGAGTAAAAAGCGTTGAAAGCATCTCTACTGGAAATACTGTAAAGGAGTGAGTTTGAAATGCCAGTATTTATCTCCATTTGTTACATACAATCTAAAATATTTCTGAAGCCCAGCAGGAAAAGGAGTATGACATTTCTTGCCCATCCTCTTTCTCTCTGGCATTTCCTGACCCTCTTGTTTGTATCCGTTGGCCTTCAGGTTGATTGCCACGTGCAGTAGCACAGACAGATTAAAGCTAATTTCAGTGCTTCCTTTGCTTTCTCATGCCTTGGGAAGCTCTTATGAACTTCTCTGCCTTTCATGTCTGGGTGCAGCAAGGGCTGGAGGGCTGGAAAGCCAGCAGCTGAGTGCAATACCGTGGGCAGGGAACCAGCAGGGCAGTGCCTGTCCCACTACCACCAGCCAGAGAGCAGGGCAGACCCAGAGGTGGAGCCAGCTTCAGCCCACAGCCTAGGGCATCAGGGAAATGTGTCCTGAGGGGGCAGGTCCATAGACTGGAAGCCAGGAAGACAAGCAGCAGGTCAGGGTTGAATCAGGGCCAGCGATCACCGGGTGAATCCATGGTGATGAGGTGGGTCTGAGGTCTTGTGTATCAGTCTGTGGATCAGAGTATAGATCAGTGGGTCCCAGGGCAGGGCAAGGCTGTGGGAAGCTGGAGCTCAGCACTGCTGAGGTGTCACTGGAGCAGGGACTGATAACCCCAGGGGGTGTAATGGGGTCCTGGGCTGTGGGCAGGGTGGCAGCAGCCCCAGGGGTCTGGTCAGGGCACGTAAGGCATATTGATGTCCTCTGGACTCTGACAACACATGCCTTAGCAGAGTATGTTAGAGGAATGGAAAGTCTAAAGAATCAGAAAGATCTTAAAGTGTCGTAGAAACTGGTTTTAGACTGCTAGTGACCAAGCGCACCTTGCTCACCAAGCATGGAAAGAAGAGCAGTTCAGGGAAATAACTAAGGCTTTTTCCAAACCCTTTCCTTTCCCAGGACTTTTCAGGCACACTGATGTCTTTGCCACCCAAGTTTGTCACCAGGTTTTTGTCATTGCCCCATGTTTAATGGCTAATCAAGTGCAGAGAGGCTAGGAAGTCTGGGACTCTTTGGTTTGGAGGGGAGATAGCTGAAGAAGTTTCACAGAGTTATGAAAATAGTGAAGATGTGACAGTGTTATTCACTGCTATATATGAACCAGAGGATTCTTAAAGGAACCGGTAGGAGACTGGTTTAAAACAGGTAAAAGGCCAAAAATACTTCTTTACACTGTAGGTAGTAAACTGCTGGCCACTGCTGCCTCAGACACTTGTGGCTACAGAGAGCGCTCGCTGTTTCACAGGGATTAGGTAAATCTGTGACAGCCAGGCCATGTACAGAACACCAGGAGTGCCTGAGGGTTCATCCCTTCTTTATCTGCTCTGGGTGCTGGGATACGAGAGAAATGCATCTCACCAAATGGCAGGTTCACATCCTTTCCCCGCGTACCCTCTCCTTCAGCCACTGCTGGGGACAGACTTCTGCGCTTCACCTGACAGGACACGTATGGGCTGATGGTTTTGACTCCTCTCTTTAACGCTTTTCCATTACAATGAATTTGAAAGCTTCAGGTCCGTTCTCTGGATTTAACCTCACCAGGGAGGTCAGGGAGGCTGTGCATACACGTATGATTGGTGGATTATGTGTCAACTGTCCACACTGAAACACTGGACCATGACCAACCGACTCTGCTCTTAAATCTTATGTAGCTGCATACCATGACTGCTAGAGTGACACTTACCATGACCTGCTGGAGCTCTATTCTGAGCAGATACTTCAAATCTAACTCTGTTCAGATATCCGTAATTGCGTGAGTAAAATACTCAAAACAGAGAGCAGATAACAGGGAGGGGGGGTGGGTGTGCTGGGGGGAAAGAGATCAAAGGAGAACTTGAAAACTGCAGCAAAGAGGAGGCAAAAGGTGGGGGGTGGGCAGGGAAAGTGCAGTCAGTCAACATATGGAGGAAGGAGAAGCAGGGAATATTCCCCTCACCTCTGCCTGAAGCCATGGGAGAACTTTTCTTCCTAATAAGCATCACCTCCCTACATAGTGCGTAGTGAGAGCTTTAGCCTTTTCTGTCTTTTAACCGCGAATCTGTGGGGTGTAGGATTAGACAGTATGGCCATCATGTATGGGCTATGCAGCCCTGAGATAGCGACAGGACTTAGATCCAATCTTTGTTCCTACTATAATGGTGTCAAGTTAAAAAAGTACACCTTCTTACAATTATGTTACAATAAATTCAGTTAAAGTAGAATGAAACCTGATGAAAGAGTTATTATCTTCTTAAATAAAGGAGAGTTGTTTTTACTGGTTTTGGATGAGAATAATAACTTTGCCTAATCATTTTATACAGACAGTGCAGCACCCTTTATGTGGGGAAAAGAACTCCCTGATTCCCCAATCTCAAAGAAGCAGAAGAAAGGAAAGCATTTAAAAGCAGTGTTCTGTTTAATATGGGCTTAGCTTTTACCTTCTTTAAAGGTAAAAGACTGTTACCTATTGACTAGACACAGGAAAAACTGCTGGGTTTGTTTTCTTCACTTACTCAGATGAATAAGTGAATGAGTAAACAAGTAATTCGGCTGCTTGCTCACGTGATCTGTGCTCAGTAATACCAAACTGGGCTTACTTTTGGCTGAGGGAAAGTATTTGGACAACAAATGAGTGGGCAGCCCCTGTGTCCAAAACCAGGAGTCAGCCATCTGGATTTAGCATCAGGTGACTGAAGAAAGAACAGAAAAGCTCTTTGTCCTACCCAAATCTCCAGAGAAAGTTCTGATCCAGATCCTCAGTCGGGTGCTGCTTTGGATACCGATGAAATCTTGCCTTCAGTTGTTTAGTAGTGTTGTCTGCTTCTGTTTTTGCAATGCTCCTGCCATTCTCTTCCTATGGTTGGGGTGTTTGTTTTCTCTTCATTTGTCGCATCAATAATGCCAGAGGAAATACTAACCTTCGGCGACCTACAGATATCTTTCTATCTTCCCTGTCAAGCCATACAGAAACTCGGGAAACAAAGAACCCTCTTTTCAGTCCCATTCCTTTGGCAGAGTATTTCTGTGTTTTCTGGGAGGGACCAGCAAGGTATTCAAGAAGAAACTGGGAGATAAGACAAGCTGTCACTTAACACAGATCTTGGTGGTTCAATCAGGAGGGAGGATTTGTGTCTTTTGATTATTATTATTATTTCTTTTGTAGAACTGCTACTGTCAGACTGAAAGTCTCAGTTTAAATATCACCAGGAGCTACTGCCCAGGGAGTGTTCACTGGGAGATTAAACACCAGATGGCACTGGTTGAGGAGAGGCCACTAAATCACAGTCTGCTGGAGCCTCTGGCCATCATTTGACACACACTGCTGGGCCACCTGGTATAATAAAGTTGAAGTATTGTAACAGAGATTCTTTACTCGGACCACAACGCAAAAGTATTATTTTTCTTCTAATAATATATTGCTAGAAATAGCTGAGCTGTTATTTTTATCTTTTTTTTTAAAGCCTCTAAAATTATGCTAAAACCATATGACTTGCAGAGATGTGCCTTAAAGTATAATTGTTGATTTTTTCCAAAGGCCATTTAGTGAAATTACCAGTATAACCAAGAACCACGTACAGAGTCTATTCCTCAAGAGGAATGGAATGTGAATACATTTTTTACATTATTCATTTCTTTCTCCTTCCAGAGAGACAATGCAACATAAGGCAGATTTTGAGCCAAGTTTTATGCCAAAACTTACATTGCTTAAGCAGAGAACAGGCGTCCATACGTACTCTGCACATTTGTGTGCCAAGCTGGTTCCAGACCCTTAAATCAAGCTGTACATCGTGATGTTAAATGCAAGGTTCGAACTCAAGCTTTTGTATAGATATAAGTGCTTACATATTTTTTATTCCTGTTTCGCCTTCCAAACTGAGAATTGCCCTGGAATGTTAATCAATTACACTCTTGCTACAGCAGCCCCAAGATGGTCTTCAAATTTAATGGATTTTGCATTGTTCTCATGTAGAAGCAGCCACAGAATACAAGAGGCTGTGCTTTCTAAGCCCTGTAGTAAAAACATTAGAATAATCATAACTGTAACGTTAATAATTCGAATTCTCACGTATTCCTTGAAACCTGGCCGATTTTCGGGAGCAGGTATATAGCTATACAAGCAGAGACATCGTTTTTCAAGAAGAGGGGTTAAATTCTTTGCTCTTTGTGTGTGCGATAATTATTTCAATGTTACATAATACATCTAACATCTCTTTGGCACGGTGCCAATGCCTATGCCTTCCTTAGAAAGGCCGTCGACCTGAGGATCTGTTGGAAACCTCTTTCCTGAACTACTTACATAGCTGAGCAGTTTGCTTTCTTCCTTCAGATGGGTAGCTGCGTTTTCAGTGTTTATAAATGCAATTCAGTGCTGGTGCAACTGAGTTTTCTGTAACTAATTACTCAGTAGTACAGTAAAATTTATGAGGTTTATGTGATGACAATAATGTAAACAAATCCTAAAATTGCTGCCACTGAAGTAAGATAAAATGGTTTTCACGCCAGCTTTGTGTTGTAAGTCTGTTTTATCTCAGTTAACTGAGATTTCTTTACCATTCTCTTTCCATCTATGAATTGCAGAACAACCCACTTTTCGTAGGTGAGTAACAAAGTCCATTGATTTAATAATCCAATTCTATACATGTAAAAATCCTCTGATCTCTCATTGCAGTGTTTTGTGTTCAAGAGTGTCTCGTAGCAGGCAATCAGCGAGTGATACAAAAAAGAAAGGTTCTGTAGCGTGTTGCTTCACGTGATGATTTCTCAGAAAGATCAAACCTGCCATGTTGAACAAATATCCATTGAGCTGTTTTCCTTTTGAGAACTCTTGAAAGATTACACTGCAGAAACATGTTACATTTCCTGTAATTTAATTTGCAAAGTGATGCTAGAAACTCAATGTGGGACGAACACCCAGAAGCAAAACTTTATTGCAGTAGGTTTTCAGGTCAACCGAAGATGAAAGGATAAGGAAAACATGCTACTGGAAATAGTGTTCGATACCGGGCAGGTCCCATCTTGTAGCCTTCTTCCCTCAACCTAACTTAAAAGCAGTTGAGACAAGTAAGATAGCAGAGGATTGCCTGTGTTTGTTCCTTGAAATTACTGCAGCATGGTTTGCTACTCTGAGACAAAGATGCACTGTCCTTCCTGACCTTCTCCTTCTCGTATAGGTCAGACATTTCTTGGAAGGATGGGCTCTCTGCCATGAGCGTTGGGTCGTGAAAACATGCCAACACAACATATGACGTACTAATTTTGGAAATTACTATCTCTGGTAAATAAATAGAATTTCTTGTTCTACATGCATTATCTTGTTCTGTACTCATGACAGTGAAGTAGACAACGTCAGCCGCTGCAGGTGCCGTGAACGCTCTGGAATTACTGCTGCCTAGCTACATAGATTTTCTCAGGTATGCTTTTCCCTGAACTCTGTCACTACGTGCCTCGTTTGGAGGTTGGCTGTATGGTTGCTTGACAGTAAATACAATTGAAAACCATAGACAGAGAAACACACAGCGGAGCAGAACGCATGGAATTTCTTCACTGTGACAGCTATTTTAGAAATACTGCAGCACGAATTGTAGCATTTATGTTCTATTTGTTTCTGGCTCCAATTCACTCGTATTCTCACAATGATTAAAATACTTGTTCTGGGAAGATGCTAACACACCCTTCTCCTCCCCTCTCCCCCAAATCCAAAATCTACATGAAAAAGCTGACAAATATGCTTCAAAGCCACAGAAAAAGGAATTTCAGGCTGCTGAAAGTTAAATAATTTTAAAAAATTACCCAAAAATGTCTGCGATGTTCCCAACTACTTATGAGGAAATGTTTAGTCATGAGAGCTCAGAGGATGTCTCTTTTTGCACCTCCCGTCTCCATCTCACAAGATGGAGAATTATACAAACATGTAGGAAACAGCTGATGTGAGGATTGTACCTCTGTTTTCTTGAGGAAACACACTATCCACAGAAGGGCAGTTGACTACAGCCACAAAACCCCAGGGCTCTCTTGCAACATCTTGCTTGTCTGTGGAGGGGTGAGTATTCCACTTCTTCCTACAGTTTTCACATCCCAGCAACTACTCGTGCTCCTGCTAGAGCACCTGCCTTTAGTTAGCTGCCTTCATCACACCCTGTTTGTGTGCATATTGTACAGGATTTTTAGTGCTCGTGGGTGGTTGCTGCTGCATTTCAGGCCCTCCCAAATGTAAGACAATGGTGGCTAAAGCCAGGGAAGGCAATACAAGGAAACAAGACAATGTAAGGGGGATTTTAGTTGCCTAAATGAAGGTGTCCAGTGTCTTTTAGGATGCCTTCCACCATCCGAGGTAGCTGCGCAGGGCTGACATAGGACTCAGGAGGGATCTGGCATCCCTCTGGAGCGGCAGAGGAAAGCACACAATGCCTAAATCGACAGTGTGGGGTAAGCATACCTCACACAGTCAGTCCCATCGATGTGCAGTTGTCACTGCTGGCACCTTACAACTTGTGAAGTTTTTCATAGGCTTCATGCTAGTCAAGATCTGAGGAACTGAAGGGCAGTAGTAACTGGTTAGGACAATCCTCAAAGCAGAATGGAAGAGAAGAGATAGGGTGCTTGCTTCAAATGCTAGACTGTAATAGGAACACTCATCCAGGATGGTTGAAGGAAGGAGCTGCCCCTTTGATTGCAGTGCTGGATGAGGGATGATAGGTGGGACATGGTACTCAATGACCGGTGAAATTCAAAGAGAAGTACGACATGACCACAAGAACAGATTAGGGGACTTCCCTGAGTAGGAACATTCTGAATAGGGTTAATGAGGAAAAGACTGTGTTAACTAAGGACGAAGAAAAGGATGCTTTTGTCCTCCAGACAGAAAATTAGGAGAAACAAAGTGATGAAATTGTCAAAGGCGCTGTGATGCTGCGCAAGAACAAGTGTGATATTTAGACGCGGATTGGGTATATGGTTTTGACGGATCTGAGTTGAAGGTGCTGCTCAGGACTCTGGCAGACATAGGTGGACTGGCAGCATCCACCTCTGGGAGTGAGAGGGTGGGGAAGTATGAAGAATGCTGCACAGCCCCCTCAGTGACAAACTCCTGAAGATGAAATGCACTGGCATTGCTAGCCGCTTGCACCCTTTCATTTTGCAACGATTTTATTGAACTCTTGTGGGTTTATTACTACCTTCATCAAGGTTTTTTGTGGCAGCCATGACTAAAGTCAATCCTGAGACTCATTTCTGCAAGGCCTTTTCTAGCTTCAGTAGCACACTGAGCTCAGGTTTCTAGCAGACATAACAAGGAGGTTAAAAAAAAAAAAAAGAAAAATGGTTATTTGAGACAACCCCCAGCTGATTTACCTCAAAAAAGGCTTTCTTTTCTCCAGCAGATAGCACGTCTAAGATGGAATGATGTGAGTGCTGAGTCAGCCCCATGGTTTTCCAATTCAGCACAGGCTGTTACTGATGCCGTAACACTGCTGCTGCACAGAATGATCTTTTGGATACCTCAAGAGTTTAAGACACTTGTCAGCTGCACTTTGCAGATCCTTTTTTGTAACACAGCTTTTTGGATTCAAAAAGCTTTACACATTAGCTTTTTGGCTTCAGACAGGAGCTCACCATTGCATTCTTTTGCACTGAATAGAGGCTTTTACAGTGTAAATGCGCCCTTATCTAATTCATAGGGTTGCTTCCAGCCAGCCAACACAACTGCGTGTAACTGCGCACTTGTTAAGAGATTATTTTATTTTATCTTGAACAGGTTGGGGCTTTTTCTGTATTTTTGTCTCCCATCAGGGCAAGATCAAACAAGGCTGGAGGCATGGGGTGTGCACAAACTCACTTTATTTAGGTCTGTTTGATATGAATCCCTACATCACTGAAGTTATTGTATTGGATATTCCCATAACACCTTTGTTGCTGGTTCTGGCCTGACTTTTTTGTTGATGATCGATTATACTTTTAAAACTTTCATTCAAAAAGATTGCAATGTGCTATTTTATTTATGTAAAAACTCTCAATTTAAGCACACAGTTGAATGCAGCCTTTCCCCGAACGCCCTGGTTATTCCAAAGTGCCAAATTCCCTATTCACTTTGCTCCACTGCTCCTTCCTTTGTGCCCAGCCACAAAAGACACCTTCTCACTTTTGCCAGCTCTGCCTTTCACTGGATCGCCCATGAAAAGCTAGTTCAGCTTTTGAAGCGACACAAAACTCGTCCAGCAAAAGAATGAACATATTTCTGCTGCTTTTATGAGCTGAACTGGCTCACCAGGAAGTCAGAGCTCACACAAGGAATAGGGTAGGACACTGCACCTACATACAGGTTCTAACTTGATGGAGCCAGAGCAGGCAGATGAAGCAGCTGAACCACCCCTCTAGGAGGTGTTTTGATTGCAACTGGTTTAGATGAGCTCAGCTGTCTAACTGCAGACAGAGGTTAATTAATGACAATTGTCTGAGCTGGACTTGTCTTGGATCAGAGTTCAGAGGCATGTGCCCTTTAATGCAAGCGGCCACACGTGCAGCTTCTGCTGTCCTTGAAGGTAAGGCAAGTTCACTAACCCTGCTTCTTCTTAAAATCTCCAGGCCAATTTAACACCTTGGCTCAAATGAGGAGTTACCAATCACTTCCCTTCCAGCAGCAGTCTGTTTTTTGAAAAAAAAAAGAGGAATCTTCCTTCTTGTTACTGACAAATCTATCAATAAGATGTGCTGAGGAAGCAGCTTGATGCGATACAGCTGTAAGTAGTATGCTATATTGCTTGTGGTTTTGGGACCCCATCTGAACTGAAAGATTCATGAGAATGTCACCTGGACATGGTAGTGAATCCCTCAAAGACTGAGCTCTTCCCCTTCTGTTGAGATATTTCTACTGTGTAGAGAGAAATATAAGCAGAGAGAAAGCACCTAGAGAAGGGTATTTCTGTAGGCTAGTGGTTGGCTACTAGAGAGAGCCTTGGGCTTGGTTCATGGTATGGTGCAAATGGTTATCAAGTACCAGCTGCAGATGAAGTCTCAGGCACTGAGACTAGGACACCAAACTCCCCAGCCTTGGCAGGGGCTGGACTGGATTGTGGATTCTTCATTCTTTACGGTCTCTCTCAACCAAAACAATCCTGTGATTCTTGGCTGCCTACAAGCACAAGTACATTAGTGTGTTTGAAGAGTCCTCACTTTGCCCAGCCCAGCCCAGCCCACTGTCTGGTGATGAGCGCACTATCCAGGCAGCGTAGGCTTGGATGCCCTCAAGCAAAAGATTCCAGTGTTTGCCACCTGGGTTGCTGCAAGTCAGTGAACGGTATTTGGGACAAAGTGAATTCAGTGCAAAGTGTCTCTGACAAGCGTGGTGCAGCAATCTGCTTCTTCCCGGCACTCCTGTGTGATTTCCTCTCTGTCCTCTTTTGCTGGTCTGTCTTTTGTGACAATCATTGTAAGATCATGTTACCTAAAAACATGTTCAAAAGAGACGCGGTGTTATGATTGGCCCGGTCTCTGTGCATGCTGTGCCTGTGATGGTCAGTAAGGGTAAGGACAGTGGGACACCTTGGGGTGTGTGGGGTCAGTGTGGCACAATGTGCGCATGAGTAGGGAGGAACGGAAAGTGATAGGCCAAGACAGCAAGGACACTCCAGCACTTCTAAGAGGGCTGGTAAATCAGCACAGGAGCTCTCGGTCCAGTGGGTATGAAACAGCATGAAACTGTACTGAGGAATGCTGGGCCAGACCTGGACAGGGAATAGAACACATCCAAGTAGGGAAGCTGGCAACACTCGGCCAACTCAAATGCCCTTCATCCTTCCTAATAAGGGTTATTTTCTCCTCTGGGTGATGAATTTAACAGCACCCCTTCTACCTCACCTTTTTACAGTTAGTATGGGTACACACTGCTGTACCTACAACCTGTATAGCTCAGTGCTTACAGACCTTCTCATGGGGGTCTAGAGGTAGGAAATACAGCGCTCTCAGTGGAGACAATTTATCTCCAGAGGAGAACATTCAGAACTCAGAGGCACGATGAAGTCACCGTGGCATAAGATGTTAGTGCACATTAAATTCAGGTCTGTAGCTTGTTGATACCTGTCTCTGTGAACACTATCAGCCACCCCCTCATATATCAGACCCTACAGGAGAAAGCCTTAAACTGCAGAGCATCATGCTACAGCCAAGGCTGAACAGGGATAATTGTTCTACCTTACAGATGGCAGCTTGATAATCTACAGTCTAGGCCCTGACCCAGGAACTCTTGCAGCACTCTACCTTTTTGATAAATCTCTAGGCTTTGAAAGACTGTGTGTTCATAACACCTTGTGACCAACTTGTCTTAGAAATTAAGGAGCATTTTTCTTCTGAACATAAACACGAATGTAGCGCAATTCAATGAACTTCATTGAAGTACTGGATTTACTTTGGTACAGTTGACAGCAGAATTTGGCTCTATATGTGTTGGCATGAGCTCTATGGGACATTGTGAGAAAAAACAACAAAGGTATCCTTCTTAAACCATGTTTCAGCTTGCTGGTGGATCTGAGCTTTAAACACTACGCTCTAGTCTAATGCCAGAAATTTTACCTACTTTCAGATCTCCCCATTGTAAACTGTCTGCCAAGGCTCGAAGACTGTAGGTGTAAAATACAGTTAAGGAGTTTTATGCTCTGAGGCTTGCCAGGCAAAGTAAAGTCCGTGTCTCTCCTGTATTAATGACTTCTATTGTAGCATGTGTGGAAAACTCAGGCTTTAATTAGGAAAAAATAGAAAACGCTTTAAGCATAGCCATTTTTGGAACATTGATGCTGTTTCGGAGAATGTAAGTTTGAAATGGTTTTCATTTACTCTTACCAAAGGAAAAAAAAGTGAATATAGTGTCATCCTGAAAGTTTTGACTCCTGATTAGCCAGAGAAGAGGTATATGCACAAGCAAGATTTCACATGACATAACTGTGCATATGGGTGTCTTACCCGGATTTAGCCTTTGTAAGCAAGAGGTTTCTGCTATTTATTGGCTGAAGGCTATCCACGATCCGGCCTGTATCGATAGGAGCTTAGCCCTAGGAACTGGTTACACTCCTTTCGTCAACCCTCATTAGCTCACATCTGGAACAGCGCATCCGTATGGGCCTCCAATGCAAGAAAGACATGGATAAACTGCAGCAAGTTGAACAGATGGCTGGGTGCTGGAACGTTTATCCAGCGAGGAGAGGCTGAGGGAACTGGGCTGGTTCAGCCTGCACACAAGACAGCTTTTAATAGCAGCCTTCCAATACCTGCAGGGAGGTTTTTGTGAACACAGAGCAAGGCTGAGATGCACAGTGGGAGAATGAGAAACAATGATAATAAATTGAAACAGGAACATTCCACAGATACGAGGAAAAATTGTATCCTTGGGAATAACTTTTCATTGGAAGTGGTGAACTTGAGAGGCTGTGGAACTCAGCCACAGGAACAATCTGATTTGAATCCGGGGTTGATGCTGCTTTGAGCAGAAGGCTGCCTTAGAGACCTCTCTGACATCCCTCCCAACCTGAATCAGTCTGTGATTCTGTGATGTCGTGATCTTACAGGGACATTGGCGTCACTGAAACTGAATGTTGCAAGCTACCAGAACAAAAAGGAAGTTTATTTTGTCTGGATGCAAATCCTGATGTGGTGTTCAGTTGAAAGCAATGACAAACGACTAGGCAGCATCTTGACTTGACTTTCTCTGCTCTGTAGCTATTGAGTGTGTCATGAAGTCATTAACGTTAAGTGAAATTGAATGATAGAAGACTTAGTCCTTTGAGTTACTTCTGATTTACTAAGCAAGGTAAGCTGTATGAGCTTAAACAAAGTTATACTCTCAGCTGAAGGAAAAGCATAAAAAAACCCCAAACGCACAAGAAGAAGAGAGAAAAAAAGATGAAAAACAAAGGGCCAAGTTGTCTGTTTTATTTTCCACTGTGTTTCAATACACTTTAGGCAATTAAATTAGTGGTTTCCTCCTCTATTCTTTGGGTCACATTCGACCTTCACAGGTTGTCTCTACCCCATAGCTGCTGTATGAATTTCAGGATGCTTGGTAGACCTATAACCTCATGCCGGGCACACCAGACTCCAGCTTTAGCTTCAGCTCAGGTTGTCCAAAATGTAGGTAATGCCAGAGTTTAGAATGGACATCAAGGATTCTTCAGGGAAAGCCATCCTTATCTCTTCTGCATATCATTGCAAAGGGTGATGGGATAGCTGGAAGCCTTGATTTGGCAGGGCTGCAATTTAGTGAGAGTTTGGGGTTTTTCTACTTTTTGTCTGGAACATAAGCTTAGTCTACCTTGAGCAAGGCAAGTATCATACATAGATGTTACTCAAGGTCTCTTCTTCACCCCTGGGGACAGGGGTGAAAGCAATGAAGATGCAGTAGTGTAAACAGCTGCCAGTGTTCAATATTCTCGTGACAAAGTCTTCTGTCTTGTGGTATTAATATTTAATGGGCCAGTTGTATATGAAGATGCACATTCCATTCACACTTGCTATGGTGGTATGATTCCTCCCCCACTCATGGTCCGCTTGATACAGGACACAACTCCCCTCTCTGTCACACAACAATACGTTGGAAAAGTCAAATGCAAATTGCAAAATGTAGTACACCAGGATGTTAAGGCATCCTCTTAGCTCTTCTAGGTCCTGCCTCCCCTGTTCTCTGGGGGCAATAACGACAATTACCTCCAGCAGTGGACCCCTCAGCACACCTGGATCCTCTTGCCCTCCTTATTGTCTTGGATGATCAGTTGACCTTTTCACAACTTGCTACACTTGTCCTTGGTCATGGCCCAAAGAGGGGCTGCTAGGACCCCAAGATCCAGCAAGTTCTGGGCATGCACAAGCAGTGGAAAATACCAGAACCCTAAAATCTAGCAGATTCTGGGCAGGTGCACACCAAAGCATTACATCACTCCTGTTAGACTAAAATGGAAAAATACCTGACGAAAGTCAGTTATCTCAGACCCTTTAAGTAACATTCCAAAATGAGACCCCTTTGAGCTCTCCTGGATCGCAGTGGGATGCATCCAGCATCTCCCCTGAGTTGGGATGCCTCTCAGGACCTTCTGCTGGTGAGGTCAACACAAGGCCTGGACGAGGACCACCTCCTTGAGATCAAGTATTGCCTGAGGAGTAGTGCTGATACATTGTGAGTATTCACTCTAAACTTGAAGAAGGAAATTTTGACTATAGGCTGGCCTCTTTCTCCCATCTCTCCACCCATTTAGGTGTTTGGCTTTATGCATTTGCTCTGATGAGGGTGGGCATATTTCACTGGATCCAAGTGTTTCTGTTTGTCTCTGTGGTTTTTGTTTATACATATATGTGTATATTGATTTGAGGTACCTTGTAGTTAGTTAGCGTGAATCTTGTCATTCTCAAATCTGTAATCAAGTGATGTTTTACTTTGCTAAATCACTTGCTAGCCCTTAAACTGGTAATCATTAAGTGCTGCTAAAATTCAACCTTTTGTTTTATCTTATACTAACAATAAATCCTGAATCGCTGTCAAACAAAACCACGTCAAATACATTCATCTGTGACATCTGCATTCACGTGTGATTACCAAAACCAGTCTGATATACTTTTAAACTTCACTTATTATGGATTCAAATGCCATTATTCTTATTGGTTTGACTATAAAGCACCATAGAAAAATCTGACAAAGAATTAAAAACTGACCCTGATGTCTCCAGCTGTGTACAAGTATTGTGCATGGATACCGCTGCTAATTTTGAGGGAGAAGAATAGCTGTGATCTTGTTAAGAACAGTAATAGATAAGTTGTTGGGTTAACAAATTTATAAGAGGGAAGCTTCCTTTTACTTGAGTTATGCTGCAATTATTTTAAAAACAGCTGGATAAAAATTAATGTGCTTTCCATCAGTGTTTTCAAACATGCTGCAGCATCAAATTCCTGATAAAATTATTAAGATTATTTATTTCACAGTCTCGGTGCCTTTACAAGTCTGAAGGGCACCCAGCCAGCAGTCTCCTCGGAGCAGTGGTTAGTGTGTGCAGGAAAAAAACAAACAAACAATTTTTTGAAGTAACTTGCTAGAGTATTCTGGTTTGTATATTAAGCATTCTCACAAAAGATAAATTCACTCACTTTTCCAGGCAAGTCAGTGAGCGAGAAGCACAAAATACTTTTAAAAAATCTAACACTGTTTTCTTGATGGTTTTGTAAAATCTCGATAGGTAATGTTTTTCTTCGGGCACTCCCTGCTGTCACCTTGTAATCAAAAGATGCAGAGAAGAAGTGGGGAAACTTGATATTAAAACATGGTCATTTTGGTGAAAGGTAGCAGTTCTGTATCAAAACATTAACAAACTGCTTATGTTCCCCATAACGCGATCTACTCTAGCCCCAATTAACTGACACAGGCAGTGGAAAGCCGATTAGCCAAGGTTTTACTTCTTTCACTTTGTAGGTCTCTACAAAGTCTCATTTTGCCTTCCGGCTCAAACCCTATTCCTCAAGGCATACCTCTAATTCTTGTTGCTCTATCTAGACTTTGGATGACTAAAACTTCCAGAATCTGGTTTTGTGTGTTATATTTAATATTTTAAAGATAACTGCAGGCTCGATTTTAGTTGCCAAGACTTTGCAGCAAGTAAAATCTGGAACCAAAAAACCAGAAGATAAGCCACAAACACAACCACAACAACTTCTTAATTAACAGAAACCACCCTCAAGTTGTGTTTTTAAGCTGAAAGGTATTCTCTTTCTTCCCATTTTTGCCATTGTGGCTGTTTAAATCTCCATGCTTTGGTTGCCATAGGGTATGTGGCCAAAAACACATGAATCAGGCTCAGCATTGGTGCTAATGATTAAATCACAGTACAGGGCGTGATCCTACACCCTTGTGTTGTGAAACCACGTACCCAGGCTACAATAGCATAGAATTGATTTAATTATTTTGGTTTAGCATACCAGGCGCTATGGTACCTTCTGGGTAGTTTCTCAGAGACCTGTAAAGCTATAGAACTTGGAAGCCTGATTCTAAAGAGGCCTGATTCTAAAGAGGCCTGATGATATAAAACTTAGAGGTCTACATTGCTGTATCACATCCTCCAAACAGGAGCCAGCAGCTTGTCTGGGAGTTGCTGATAATGCTCAGTAGGAGATGCTGAAGAGAAGAATCTATCTTACCTCACTGAATCGTGTAGTAATTTACACTGGGATTTCCCTTTGAAGGTCGACCAGTCCAAACTGTTTCTCAAAGTAACTCAAAACTTGATAGGGCGGCTTGTCCAGTGTCATCTACAATTGAACCTCGAACGTGTCCAAGGATGGAGATTCCAAAACCTCTCTGAGCAATCTGTTTCAGTGGCTTATCACCTTCACTGTGAAGACTTGTTTTCCTTGTATCTATACAGAATTTCCTATGCTGCAGTTTGTGTTCATTGCATCTCGTTTTTCCACTGTATAAACCTCTGAGAAAATCAGGCTCCATCTTCTCTACAAGACCTTCCATTCTCCTGCAAATTGAAGATGATCATTAGATTCCCCTTTGATCTCATCTTCAGGCTGAACAAAATTTGTCTCTGCTTCTCTCTTTACTTCCTAAATCCCCTGATAATCTTGGTGGCCTTCCATTGACTTACTTTAGCAGGTACACAGGAGAGTGCAGCTGGGGATAGCACTCCAAACACAATTTCATAAGCAAGTGCCAAATAGAGGGGAACAATCGCTTTTCCTGAATGTTACACGTTCTTGCTGATACAGTCCAGGATGCTGTTGGTCTGCCTCGTGGTCTGACCAGGTTTCTATCCAATTTGTAGTTTACTCATCTATATCTCTCTGAAGGTGAACTATGGATACTGACTGCCTTGCTAGAATCATCCACCTTATATACGGCCGAAAAAGAGCTCAGCCAGGGCTTCCATATTCCGCTGAGTATTCATCCACTCCGAACATGCCTGCCTGGTTCTTTGCACAATGGCATGAACTGCTCTTGTGCTTTCAGGAGGTTGTCTTTGAAAGCCAGCTGGCTTTTCTAGGCGGCTTTGCTTTCAGAAGACCCTGAATAAGCTGAAATCATATCTCTTGGAGCCTAGGCTCATTATTCTGCTATTGCTGTCCTCATTTCCAAGGTTCTTAAGCTCTGCCATGTCATTGTCACTGCAGCCAATGCAGCCATGAACTTTCATATCAACTCTGATTTGTGAACAATGGGTCCCCCTAGCTGATTAGTCTGACATCACCACAAGATTTGCCTTGATGCACTGCAATCATCTCCTGCATTGCTTGTGCCTCCTAACATTGCCTTTCCAACAAACGTCATGGTGGATAGATTTCCCTGTGGGAACCAGGGTCTGCCATTATAAGGCTTCCTCCTGTTGTTTATAAAAGACTTTACAGAGCTCATCCCATGCACTGGTAGGTCTGCAGCAGACATGCAATTCCCCCTTTGTTGGCCTTCTTCCTTTTAATGATGTATAAGTGACTAAATGTCATGGAAACACTCATGTCAGAATGAGACTCACAGCCTGAAGTGGTCTCCTGGATTAAGATGCCTGCAGGCGTGTCTCAATAGAGTCCTAACACACACACACACAGTTTTTAACAATTTCACTCTTAGGTTCAGTGTCCCAGTTCTATAGAAACTCCACTTTAGGTACTCTGTGGATTTTAATGCTGGCTTTTAATCCTTTGAATTTTTTTCAGGGACAGCGTATTTCAGATAGTCCTACTCAAGGATGGCATTGCGAGGCAGCATCTGTACATATTCTCTCCTGAATCTTGGGATAAACTAGCCTCAACCCAAGAATACTTTCCGGGCTGGAAAATCCAACTTAAGACCTCTTTTTTGTGGATCAATATCAGTGCCAATGGTGACAAACATAAGACACTTGGGGTGACTGCTCTGCCATCCTATTGCTCTTAGCAATTGTGCCCTAAACTCTAACATGGATCAACAAGAAAAGAACGCGCATTTAATTTAGTTTCCTCTGCATTAACTCTGTAGTCAGATACTATTTTTGTCTGGGAACTAAGCAGCTCAGACACAGAATGCAGACAGAGAACTGTTCTGCTGACTAAGAAGCTGCTTTTTATATACAGTCGTGTCTCATAGATGAGATACACTTGGAGCAGTAGTTTCCCATCAATGCTTGACACTGAATTAGCAGAAAATTCAGTATAGCTCGGATCATGTGTGGCGATGAGAGAGCTGCACGTCTGTTTTTGTCAGTGTTGTGGTGTTGACTTTCTAAACATGACTCACCCATGCAACCCTCTTTCTGGAATGAAGTTGCTAGATTGCTTTCTAATTTTCATTATAAATGGAGATGCAGCATATGGTTGTGTGAAGTCGTGTGTTATTTTTTCATCATAACAGTTATTTTTGCTTTGAGATGCTGTACGTGGAAGATGCAATTTCTGATGAGTTCTTATATTTAAAGGCTCTATTGATGTAGCTGTTATAGGTCAAGGATTTAAGCGAGACAAGATTTCTAGGTAGTGATAATATCTCTTCTTGGTGAAACTGATATAGCGGCAAAGTTTAGGATCACAAGCCACACTTCTGGTCTAAACAGAAGTAGCAGATGTCAAAACTAAATGCAGGCGGAGCAAGGGGTTTAACTAATAATTTATCAATGACACACTTGTGGGGAAAAAGAGACAGGAATTTTTATCTTCCAGACAGTAACTGCCTACCTCTTTTTCTTCTCCACATAAACATGAATTTATTCTTCAGGATAAGCTTCTGGAGAAAGGAAGATTGTCAAGTATTTTATTAAAAGTTGACGAATTTTAATTGCTTCATTTTATGGACCTGATTCAAACATCCCTTAGGAGAAAGTCACACTATAAGGAAACACAACAAATATAGAGAAAGTCAAAGGTATTCCAGCAACAGCCAGAAATCAGAGATTTTCTTTCAAAGCACAGAAGATATGAGAGACTTAGAGCACAACAGTCTTAAGCTTTCTTGATAAACTAAACCCACCTAGAGAACACACTGTATACACTACTTGGCTTCCCTGTTGTGTATAGCAACCCTGATTTCAGCTCTGTAGGGCATTTTTTCTCTAGAAGTGATTCTGTGAGGCAATCTTTTTACCATGGATACCAAATGGCCATGGCATGGCTGAAATTGCCTTCTGTTGGCCGGGAGCATTTTGAAGACAACTCTGAACAGCTCAGTAATCTCACTCTTTTACTTAACTAAAAAGAAAGGTTACGACACATGGATTGTTGATGAAGAAATCAGCATCGCTTCCATTACCCAATGACAGCCACTTGGCAGCCTTTTCAAAGAGAAAAACAGGTAAAGAGACAGTGAATAGTACACTTCTCATTAATTTGTCGAGTCAACATATTAATGTGATTCGGGGCGTTAGTGGCTCCTCAGCCAACATTCATAGCTTCATTAGACCCTGGGAATAGAAGGAGAAATTGGGGAAGCCTGTAAGAAAGTTTAGTTTGGCAGAGAAGTGAAAAGCCAAATAAAGGAGAACTCCAGGGGGAGACCTTCCCCATCAGCTTGTATGACAGGGAGAGTGAGCAGGGGAGGTAGGTTATGGCGAGTCAGGAAATCGGCAAGGGGCAGTAGCTGGTCCCAGTAGGAGAGCTCTGAGGCAGGAAACAGGAAAGACTGTGAGTCTGTCAGCCTCCTGTTTTCAGAGTTCTTCTTTCATGAGCTCATAGGCCAATGGATATAGGTCTGCTAATGGCGAAAGGCAGAATTGTTTGTTTCTCAGGTTAGGGGCTCTAGTTTCTTTCATGTGGGTTCAACTTTTTTTATCGGCCTTAATGAAAGTTTCATTCACATGAGATGAAGAGAGCTGGCTCTCCCTCGAGTTTCCTGCGTAATCAGAAAGATATAACCCTGTGTTTATGTTAGGGACAGAGGCGCAGAGCGCTACGTGTTGCGTCTTGCTTCCTGCTCAGTCCATTACTTTTCCAGTAATTTGAAGGGTTTAAGCACAAACAGGAAAGGGCATGACTACAAAAGGCAGTGAGTGTACTGCAGCGCTGTTATCAATCCGTTCAGTAACCACTGGGTAATTTAGCATGAATTATTATTTATCTATACGGAAAATACCGGTCACAAGCATCTTTTGATTCCCTCACATAGAAGTGCTTTTTCTCTTATAGATCCTTAGCAACTTGAACTACTAGAAGTGTCTTCCAAGGACACAGGTCTGTTTTCTTTTCCAAACATTTTTCTTCCTGTTCAACCTGAAGCTGACAGAAGTGAAGCCTTTACTTCCATGGAAAATGTTGTCAGTGCAGAACCTTAGGCAGCACAGACTTTGTGATTTTGCTTTTGCACAGAATGCAGAACGGGTGGACAGCTAACCAGCTCTGGGGCAGCAGTCAGCATCTGTCGTCTCACTGTAGATGACAAGGCATGTATATCTTGAAACTGGGGGGGGGTTCTTCTTTGTAAATAAACCTGTAGGCAATTAAATAAGGAATGATGCTATTTTGTTTCCAGAACAGCAAAGAAACAAGCTTCAAAAAGCATGCCCAGGACTGTTCCTTCTAACTGAACCTTGGCTCTCAGGATTTCTTCAGCAGAGGAAATCTTTGCTTTCATGGAGGTCAGTCTTTATGCAACCAGCTATCTATTTTTATCGTGGCTGGTAACAAAGTCATTACGAGGTGTTTTTACATAAAAGGCAAATTGTCCATCCACACAGAAGGTGTTTCATTAAGGTGAGGAACTGGAGACTCCAAATTGTAGAGGATGTAAGTGCATTTCTTTGCCCACAAAAGCAGCAAACACCTTGCCTACAGTTCTACTGTCATCTTCCTAGCTTTTATGACTGTACTGCAGTCCTTCCTAGCCTCATTGTGCCAGCCGATGCAGAAGCAAAGAATAAAAGGCAGCCCCTTTGTAGCTGAGCCCCCTTAATATTTCGGGGGGGGGGGCAGTTTCAATCCTGTGAGAAGCATTTGCACAAGAAGCAAGACTTCTATATTTCTTCGACAACAATCTGAACTGCAAAGAAAAAAATATTTTAGTCTGAGGTAGGAGTGGTTTTGCCTTAGACAACCTCAACATCCGACAGTCTGAGTCAGCAAGAAAACTGCTTCTGAGTTCTCCAGCATACTAGAACATTGAAGGCAGATTAGTCTCCAAAGAAATAAAGTAATGAGGCCATTCCCCTATAGGAACAGAACTTCTGGCAGAAAATCTGCTCCCACTGAAGTTTAGTAGGATTTTCCCAGTGACTTCTGAGAAGCCAATATTTCACTATCAGTTCTCAGAACTATTCCTGCCCTGCTGTTTCCTGCCCTGGAGTGAGTGGAGAACACATGTGCAACTATTGTCTTTAGAATAGACACATTAGATACAATGTGCAAGAGATTTAAATTCTATTCTAGCCAGAAATTTTGGTGGCAGCTTTCATAGGTTTTGTTGTTGGGTTTGGTGTTTTTTTGGTTTATTTTAATTGTTGACTGTAGCATAGTAGACATGCCTGTATGCTGGGTAGATTTTCAGTAACTGCTGCCTTTTACTGTATTTTACTCTTTTTATTCTATCTGCTCACTATCAACAGAGAAACTAGAGGAGAAAAAACAACCCATCAGGGTTCTGATCTTCAAGGTACAGTACCCCACTATTTTGACTTCATGTCAGATGAAATCAAATGCTCAATACTTGTCAAAACACCCTGTCAATACTAGAAAGGATAGATCTGACACTTGAGCTGTTGTAGATAACAGCTTTCCCAGGAGTCACTGCAAAAAAATAAGTTTTCCTCACAGGGGGAGAGAAGAATGAGAGAAATGAAGGAGAGATAGAGAGGGAGAGGGAGCTGGATGAACCTCTTCCTATCTGAGGGAAATTATACTGTCCCTGTCTTTTCAAAATCACCAGGCTAACATCAGAGAAAAGAGAACCAACTAATACTGTTACTATAAGTGTATGACCCCCACTCTCTGTAGTCAAAATCTATAGATCCATTGATCCTTCCCATTTTTATTTTAATAGCAACCTTGTTGGATATTATACATCCTCCTATTGCGTCAAAAGTTCACTCAACTGAACTAGTGAAAGATATTCCCCAAGAAGCAACAAAATGACATTCAAGCAATACCAGAAGGAAACTCCTATCTGTGTGCACACACACACATACCTACATGCACACACACATTCAGAGGAGTCATAAATTCAGGGTACTTCTCCCCCTGAGCCTGTTTGAGGAGAGATGTCCTATTTGGTAGCATGCAGGATTTCTGATTAATGCCAGTGCTGGTATCCCAGGCTTTAAACTAAGCATGAAACCAGTCTTGACCAGGGAAGATGTCAGCTTCTTTTTGCTTCCCTTTAGTCTCCAGTGCCCCAGGAAGCTCCATGTGTTCATACCTTTCCTCTCCTTGTAGAGAAAATTTGTATTATATCGAAATTTTATTATGATGATGACTGGATTAAGAAATAAAAGTCAGTTAGGCTAAGCCTTACAATCATAACTTTTAGGTCAGTTTGAAATCTCATAAATGGAACATGTGTATCAGCTCCTAATCTGAAATGTTTAAGTGATACAGAGCTTCATGTAGTGTTTGGACAGATGCTGAAGCCCTTCTCCTCACTATTCCGATGAATACAGTTCTCAGAAGTACTGAATGCCTTCAGCTGCCTTGGAAAAAGTGATCCAGTTTTATCCAGGAATAATGTAGCTTGAGAAAAGGTTGCACTGAGCAAACATCAGCGCCTCAATGCTTTTGAGAACTCCACTCTTCAGGAACAAAATCTGAGAATATGGATTTCTGGTGCTTCATTGTTAGAAAAATAAAGGAGATGAACATGGTTAAAGATGTTGTGGCAATTTACTAATCAGTAGGTAGACAGAGGAAGTGCAATTTCTGGGATACCGACTCTTCTGAGAATTTGTGGTTTTAGCCAGCTCAACGTCTGGCCTAATCTTGGCTACATGTTAAAAGAAAAAATAAACCAGATCTAATTTTTTGGCTTACGGTATCCAAGAAATCGTTCAGGAGAATCACAAAGCCTGCGTGAGCTGAACTGGAAAGCAAGAGGACATTGAGTAATAAATAGGAGTCAGAAAGGTGACTGGGGAATAACATTTTCCATTACACCCATTCAAAGCTCAAAACTCAACCACGAGTTTCTTTTTCTTCCCTGTGTGTCCTCCTTCTCAGTTTCTCAGAAAGGTCCTCACTATGTTCAGATGTCAATTCATTTTTCATTTCTTATGCAAATATTAGCAAGCTGAACCATGAGGCTAACTTCATACTGCTGCCAAGAGTTCATGATGGTTCAGGGACTTTGCTTTTACAGACTTCTGCGGAGATCTGAAGTCAGCTCCAATAAAAATAGCCCTTTCATTAGACGCTTAGTGATTGTGACAATGAAATCAATTTTTCAGAAAGCACACCAGTAATGAGTAAATTTTCCTTGTTCCCAAGAGGGCTATCTATGTTAAATAAGATGGATGCTAATTTTAGATACTTAAAAAGAGAAATCACTGAGGAATAATCCTTTCAGTAGACAAGGCAGAAGACAGTTTCCTTTCTTCCACTGGTGTGTTGCTGCATAGCAACCTGATCCCAGAGAAAAGGAGTATTTCTGTTTGATGTTAGTCTTTGGGAACTGTCCCTTTTTTCTGTTTTGATTTCTATGCCCCCCCAGTAACTACTGTAGCCAGAGTCTGATATTGGGTGTATAGCCCTGCATGTAGATTAGCTTTTGAGTTCCACACAAAAAAAGATTCTAACTAGCTACTCTCACAAGCCTCAGAAGTGGGCTTCAATATTGAGCTGCTTCGCTAAAGGTGCCTACAAGAATGCCAGTCGGTGGGAATTCTGTGTGCAGTGCCAGTCAGTCGGAACTTGGTATGCAAGATGTGCATCCAACAGCAGCAGAACTGAAATCACAAAGCTATTGACAATAAACTGAAATCTTACAAAGATTAAAATATTCTACTCCTGATAGGACTAGTCTTCCAGGCCACAGATTCAGTTCTTTTGGAAATGCAGTTCTACTTGAAGCCAAGATATGCTCTTTCTTCTCCTTGCATGGAGAAGCCTTTAAAGCTCATTCATTTAGCTCCTGATTCCCTTCCTGACAGGAATTTCCTTGCCTTGCACTGTCTTTGTTGTTGTTTATAAATTCTAAAGTACCTTGTCAAAATTAGTTTGTATTAAATTTTTCTTGTAACTTGCAAATTTATTAATCATTAAATGAATAGTAATTTTTAAATAAAAAAGCAGTTTCACAAGAGCATTCAAAAGCAGTTTTCAGCATGACACAGTATACTATGGCTCTGAGATCCCCTGGCCCAGCATAATCTGCTAGACCAAGAATCAGAGTCCGTTTGACCACAAAGCTGCCATGCTTTGAGAGCGGGAGCTAGCAGTGCACTGCGCAGGCTGCTTGGGAATAACCTGGATATCTCAAACATGGCACTCCTTTAGGAAATGTGGACACCCTCTAATCCCCGTTTTCAATAAATAGGCACTTAGGGTTTTCAGCCTTCTTAAAAGGGGAGGAAAGCTTTGGTGCATCAAATAATCTACAGGATAACAAACCTGTTATTTTTCATCTTCAAAATGTTTATCTTCTTGGAAAGAGCAGGAAATGTTTAGTTCTGTAATTCTTTTGAAGACCTGTTTTGCCCCCTCTGCAGGACTAACCCTGCTGATTTAGAGAACAAAGTTGAATGGGAGTTTGACCCGGCTGTAGCTGTCTCCCACGCTGTTACAGTGTTCTGTCAGCACACGCGCTGCGCTCTGCTGGAAGGTTGTTGTGCACATGTGTGATGTGAGAGAGCCACCACCACCTCTCAGTCAACGTGCAATACCATTCACTCTTGCTTAAGTATTTATGCCAACAAACTGGGTCTTCTGAGTGGGTCATAAGATCATTATTAATCCTTCTTCAACTACATCAGCTTCTGGTCTTTTGCCCAGACTCCATCTCTCATTTGCTGAAACAGTAGATGGCAAAATGTTCCTTGAGCAACATGCGTGAGACCACTCTTCCTTGCTTTGTCCATGAGTAAGTCAGTTTGACTTCAGAGCCTATTGCTTTTTTCCTTACCCACTTTGACCCCAGCATTTTCTTTCAGACTGAAATGAAAGAAGTTTATGGCATGTTGTTTCTTTGGAGTAAGGGACCAAACTCCCAACGTTTTTAACACAGCCAAGCCGATTGCCAGTGGCACTGCCGGGCTTGAGATCTGTTTCTTTTCTAAATGGTGCAACATTAACTCAAGCTCTGGCAGCGGCTCTGGGTGAGGTGCTGCTGGTGTGGGTAGGTGCACTGCTGCTGGGTATCGCTCAAGCATTGCTCTGCCTCTTGAGGCCACAAGAACAGTTTCCAGCTGGGAGGCATGAGCAGAGAATGGGTTAAAGTTGCTCCACAGTTTTGGAAACAGTACAAAGCCATGCCCAGAGTGTGGCTTCTGCTGTCTAATTCATCCTGGTATTTAACAACCTACGTTTTGAAACACTTGAACTCCTTCTCTGTAGATTCTGATAGACTTTAGCCACTTTATAATTTTAACTGTTTTTAAGTGTAGGAAATAATGCATAAAATAACTTTTTATTTGTTACTGGCTAGCTTCAGGAACCGCTAGTGTACACGCTGTCAGCCAAACTGACACTGCCTAAGCTCAGTAAGCGAAAGCTTTCTTTGTCTCAGGGCCACCCGACCTGTGCAAACCAAACCGAGTTTCTCAGTTCAATTGCTGTTGCGTAGGGAATTGCGGCAGCAGAGGCTCTGGTGCCATGGCAAGGAGGAAAAGAAGTTTCTGGACAGGGTGAGAAAACAATCTTCTCACCAGAATACTTGCTTTTCCTCATCAAAGTAGAAGCTTGCAAGAGGAATAATCAATGTGCAACTCTTGCCTCTGGTCATAAACCATGGATTTCCTTTTTCTGGAATTAATTCAAGTTAGCTTCTCTGCATTGGCTTTATATTGCACACTTTAAAAATACCTGAAAGTCCCTGAAAGTTGACGTGTTAGTCAATCAGTTTGCTGACAAGTGCTGAAAATATGTGCCGTGACAACAGCTCACAAGTAAGTTCGATTTCAACAACATCGAAACAAAAAAGGTTTATATGAGGCCTGACTAAACTCTACTTTGTGAAGAGCTGAAAGAGTGACCTTATAAAGGTGTGTTCTTAAATTTGCCATGCACAACGATATAGGAGTGTAAAGGCAAGTGTGCGTAAAAATGGTGATTTCAGAACTAGTGCTGCTAATATTAAAATGCTGTTTATACAAATACATCTTGAAGGATCATGAAACTTCACACTTGCATCTTCATAGGAGTACAAATAACGTTCAATGCTATCGCTAGTCAAGCTGTCTCTGGCAGTATTTTAAAACCTTTACTGCTTCTGGAATTGCACCAGCACTAATTTCTTCCTTTGTGTGAATGTTTGTCACAGTGCAAAGGTTGTGAGCAGTTCGGTGAATATCTGTTTCTGCACTGGCCCGGTCCCTCACCTGCTCGTTGCTGTAAGACAGCCTCATTCTTCTTCCCTGATGTAACCCGCACCTTCAGTGATGTATTTACTTGCATTCAGCAGTCATTTGTTATATTCATGAACACTGCAAATTCAGAAAATTTGTATCGAGCTATCTCTAGCAGATGAAAAAAATTATTTAGTGATTTCCAGAAAAGTCATAAAATTTTAAGTACCTTTTGTATGTGTTGTAGATGAACTGGTGGCACCATGTACTAAAATTGCCCAGAAGTTCCATTACAAAATCATCTCCCTGTTGCTTAGAGCTTTGCCAAACTTTAACTATTTGGCCTGAAATTTTATGTACTGGGTATCTGCCTCAGGCTGAATCTTTCTGGAAAATTTCAGTCAGAATGACTATTTCCAAGACCAAAATTAGGGGGAAATGCATCATTCTGACCATATCAAAATATTCTGGTTACCTCTTTTGTGTGAAATTTTAATGATTTGAAACAGAAACATAAGATTTGGCAGGGGTGACTGAGGTGTCCAGCCTTGTGCTCTTTGTCGTTGACATGAAACTGCATCTTTGATAAATTATGAATCTTTCAAGTGAAAACAAAAATGAAAAAAAAAAAAAAAAGAAAATATCCCAGTCTGCAAATGCTAAGTGGAGGATGACTAGGCTTCTGATGTCACAGGTCTGGAAGACTCCTGTGAGTACTGATCAAGACACCAGATTGTAGTGAGCTCGGGTTTTTTGCAGTAGATCAAGTCAGGAACTGGTACCAGAAGTGAGACCTCTGCACTTTCTATTCCCAGTCTTCCAGCTTAGGCAGTGTAAAGGACAAAGCTTTCTGGTTCCACTACCAAGATGGCCAAAGGTGTTTGCGGGAGGAATGCGTTAGGCCAACGATCCTGGTGGACAAGACTGAGACTTGAAGCATCTCTCTAAGGAGGGAAATGGAATCACAGGAACTGGGATATAGGAAAACAGGGCTGTGGGGCAACTGGGCTGGTGCTGAGTCTGGGGGAGGTCTGAATTTTTGGACTGGCGGTTGAATGCCAAAGGATCACAAAGGGAATTTGAAGGCAGAAGTCCTGTGGAAATAGTTCTGTGCAGTCCTGGAACTAGATTGTCGTAACGCACGTACTCAGCAGCGCCGCATTACGATTACAGTTTCGACGTTTACTAATGTGTGAATCCTTACTACTGGAGCTGCTCTTATGCTTTTTCGTGCTACATTTTAGTGTGCACTGTAATGAACGCTGTGGATTCCAGCGTTAGGCTCTCATGACCTTCTAGACCTGAAAAACCAAACTTTATAACGCACTGAAAGAACTGTATGATTTCCTTCTGATTTCTATCATGTTCACATCTCAGCTCATTTGAGTGACAACGTATCAGCCTTTATCTTCCACTCGTGGCAGAAAGTGCCATCCTGGGCTTGAAACTCCAGAGGTTAATTTTGCTTCCAAAGACAGAAGTTAGTTACATGTTTCCATTCTTTTCCCCTGAAAGTGAAGGGTGTCTGTCTAGGCTAGCGTAACGTCTAGCTCTGGTAAATGAAGCCCTTCGTTAGGATGGGCAGGGTTCTGGCATGCATGGAGCTCCAAGTGCTGAGTTACACCCACTCCTGTGTGCTGCAGGTTAGAAACTGGACCGAGAAACCAAGTCAGGGATACTGCGATTCAGCTGCTGAAGTTGGTTCCTTCGTAACCTGTGCTGTACTGAGCAGAAGAGTCTAAATCAACTTTTACTTCAACAACTGAAGACACTTATGAAGTAGTTTATGTTAGAACGGACCTTGGATGTCATCTGGTCCAAACCCTTGAGTTAGTAGAAACTCAAGAAACCAAATCAGGTCCTTATGCAGAAAATAAACTGTTTTAGACACTTTAACTAAATACTGGTTTTCTTATAAGAAATTACTCCCTTTGCAAGAAAAACACATTTTTGAGGTCAGTAGATCCGTTTATATCTTATGTCATATGAGAACAAACAATGAGGGAGGAATTAGTAAAATTCTTAATATAAGAAACACAAAGTGCGAGATTCTTGAAAACAGCTGTTCTGCTATTAACATTCCCCAGACACTGAACAATTTTCAAAGTGGCTTTAAACCTCGCCAAGTTAATTGCCGTTGTAGCCGGGTTGGTTAGGGTGAAGGCTATTGGAAACGGGGTCTTATTATTGTTCACATGGGTCAAATGAGGGCAAGTCTTAGCTGATCTCTGAACCATGAGGTTAAATGTTTGACCTGGTCGGATTGTCAGGAAGACAAAGAGGGCAACAGAGATGGAAAGATCTGCTGGGTTAAACAGCAGTAGCCCAACTGTTCTCTTTTCCACACAGTTGCACAAATATAAACAATATAAAGAAGGGGAGAACTTGGTTATAAGATATTGTAAAATAACATCTGAGGAAAAGTGGTGTAACAGACAGAGGCCCTGTGTCTGGGAAGCCGATCGTACCAGCCGTATGCTCTCTATATGGAAATGCCTCTGTGCAAAATCCTTCGCTGATATTTGCTTCTGGTTTCTGTTTAATGGGAACGTTTGCAGCAGTATGCGAGGCAGCAAATAGAGTAGTATAAATATCACAGCATACGAGCTTTCAAAACCATTTAACTGTTAATGATGCTTAATAAACAATTTTCTGATACGACTGACCAGCTGGTCCACTTAGGAAAAATGATGGGAGAGCTTAAAATCATGCTGCCTTTACGCTAACCGTACTTTTTTAAAAAACGCAGATGCCGTATGCTTGAAAACAGGAATAAACGTGAAAGTTTATGCTTGAAATTTCCCCAGCTACTTTCATATTGGTCAGATACAAATAAACCTGTGTGGCCCATGTTTTTAACCATGGCTGACTTTCGGACAGTGATGGAACTGAGTGTATCGTGTTCTTCTGCAACAATTCCACAGTTGCAGTGATGAAGTGGGAATCCGGGGCTGTGTTATCAGTGGATACTTTGAACAGTGGATGTTGGACTGCTATGATGGGATTAATCTCATCTAACTTCAGCTATCTGAGATGTATCCATTGAGCCTCGGATAATCCTTTTAGTTCTCTGGACAGTCAGCCAAGAGGCACGCACAGCTCCAAAGAAGCCCTTCAGAGAACCTCTGAGGGTTTCTGGCTGTCCCCACTGAGTGCAAACGAGCAGCTGGACCATGGCCCTTATTTTTTAAACTTTTAAAGACACGTGAAATGAAACTCCCTCTGAATCTATGAGAATTTTTTTTTTTCTGTAAGATACAAAGAGACTTTGGATACACAGAACGGTGTCCGAAACTTGAAAATCTGTTTTGCTTTTACAAAAGAATAAAAGCTTACATATAAATATGGTTTACTAAAAACATCCTAGAGTCCATAGCCTGGACCAAAATCTGGTCCATAAAAGCCATTGGTCTTGATCAAAGTATTGTCTATAGGAAGGAGATGAAGAATGCACGTGATTGGAAGGATTAATAAAAAATTGAGAAAAAGCAGAAATTCTGTACAGATTAAATCTTTCAGGGTGTAGAAAGATGTAATGACCTCCCTCTTGGCCATGGAATGTCACTTGTTCCACCGTGCTAAGTTAAATTTCTGTTGAAATTGATAGCACGTTGTTGATTGCCCACTCCATATAAGGACTTCAGGATTTGGTTTGAAACTTCTGCTTGTACTCTTAAACTCTCACCATTAATTTTAATTTTACACATTTTAAGAGTTTCATCCTTTCACAGATACTTCTACGAACGAAATAGTCTTCCTATGTTAATTGTGTTCATAATTAGTAGTTCTGTTCCATAGCACGGGAGATGACAATAAAATAGAACTGAGATGCTAAATATGTTGCTAGTCTGTTAACCCTTAATGCTACATCACAGAATATGGTTTTGCAATTGTATGTTAAGCAATTTTATTCTCAAAATTAATTAGTACTACACCTGAAAAGTCCAATTAAGTCACAGGGTGAGAATGGCAAATGTTCAGGTTCTTGGTTCTTTTGGATTTGTTTGGGGCATATCTGACATTTTAGTTTGTTTCGATTTTGTATTGGTCCATATCACAGCAGCGGTTTTCATCAGTTCCCCCCTTACCCCGGACTGCTGTTTGTTAACCATTGCTACCGAAAAGTTAATGTTTAATGATAATCAAATCATCAGCCTAATCAGAGCTGCGAATATATGTTCATTTGTGAAAGACAAGCAGTGATTTTTATTTAATAGGGTACAGCCTGTGTCACAGACTGAGAGTCTCTCGGGCAAAAAGGCGTAAGAACTCTGTTCAACAAACTCTTGTCTAGCAATGTGCTCTTCTGTCTCCCTACAAACATCATGTTCCTGACAGTCTGAGACCTACAGGCCTGTTGTTGCTTTTGTGACTGCCAGAGAGCTTTTTGGAACCAGCTCCAGCTTACCAATGCCTTAGGACGAGGACCCTCAAATCAAGGAAATTTCTATTGATCATTTAGCCGTAGGAGTATATTATAAATCCCTCACCCTCTTGTCTTCTTTTTCTGTTTACCAGTCTGTACAAAACTGTCGTTTTGGGAGCTTATATGAGCCTAAATCTTTTCAACCAATAATCAAACCCACAAACTGAAATAATATTATTCCATCAACAGGAAAATAGTTTCTATTGCTAAGGAAAATATTTTTCACCCTGATGAACTTTCAGATGAGCCTTAGATGGCTTCAGTTTGATCCACTTTCTCTTTTCTTCAATTCATTGCTCAGACATCAACATTTTGTGTATTTCAGATTGTTTTTCACTGTCATTAAAAAACACACAGTAAGCTAGCATTGTTCTTTACTCGTTGGTTTTCTTGATCTGTAAGTAAAAGCTAAGGGCACATTTTTATTGAAGCATAATGAAGCAAGGGAAAATAGTTATGAAGTAAGAGAAAGCCAGTTATTAATGTAAAGCAGGAGACTGGAACTGTTTCATATTTTTTAGCCATGATTGATCAAGATAGAGCAATAGACTTAATTTTGAGAGTAAGATTTTTTTTTTCCCCCCCAAATAAGTGCTTTTAATCAGAGCTAGTTTGGAATAATTTTCTTGTCTTGCAGCATTTTCAAGTGTCAGAAATGTGCCTGGTTCCATACCCAGATGAAAATTAAAGCTGGAATAAAAAAGAAAAAAAAAAAAAAAAGGATGTTTTACCTATCTGTAAACCAACACTATCCAAACCTCTGATGTACTCCCTAAAAGGGCAAAATCCACTAAATCTTAAATCCCTGCTCCTAACGAGTACACTGGGGCTGGGCGGGCTGGGCAGCCCTGCTTGCCGTGGGTCCTGCCTTTCCACGGGCCAGCCTGGAAAGCAAACCGGTGTCTGCTCCAGTGTCTGCGGTGAGTGCACCACAGCTCCAGCTCCTTCGGAGCCAGTCTGTACAGGTCTCGCCCCGAGCACGCGGCTGAAGTGTTGCTAAGGGCTGGAAGGCATCCCTAGCTCTGCTCCTCCTGCTGGGTCTGCCCTGGGGAGGCCTCCCTTGGTGTGACCAGATGAAGCAGCTCCGTTTTGGAGGACTGATTAAATACTCTTGGAGGCAGGGGCTTGACCCTTAGGTGCCCAACCAGCAAAATCATTGATTTGGGCTTGAAGAAATAGCGACATTTTCCAGGGTGGGAATTAACAACAACTCTTGCAAATCTAAACAAAGTGCTGCCAAGAGTATTGGATGAAAGTTCATTTTGTATATTCCTTTGCTGGACTCGGTTCATCAGGCTGCTTGACATCTGCACGTCTATTCATCATTTTAGCTTGCTTGGAAAACAACGGAGCAGGTGGTGCTGAGCAGAAATGCAGTGCACTGCTCTCCGTGGGAAGCAGGTTCCTCGGGTGCGATGTGTTTGTGTTTACCACTCAGGCTAGCCTAAAGACTCCTAGCACCACTGGAGACCGACAGCCTGACTGACCATTTCCATCCTGAGAGACGCTTTTTCACCCCTACCTCCCTTTATGTTTGTGTTCTGAACGACAGGTGATTCTGAAGGACAGGTTGTATCCTCAGACCTGTGTGAATTACTGTTTGTTGCATCCCAGGGCGATCCAAATATCACTATCCGGTGTCTGTACTGATCCATTAGTCCAGAATAGAAGAGTCACAAGTGCTCCGTTTACAGAGATGACCTGCTTGCTACACATTGGTCTTCATATAGGAAGGCCTTGTCATGAAAGTGTCGTACTGGATACTAAATAAACGTGAAACAAAAGATGCAAACACACACCTTGGAGAAGTTTGAATCTAATTGTGAGTCATAGAAAAACAAACCTGTAGAAAAGGGACTGGAATGTAAACTATAGATCAATGGCACAAGCAAGGGGCCAAGCATGTAAGCATTGCCAAACTCCTGGAGGAAAGAGCCTGGAGAAAAATAATGTGAGACCTTTGCAAGCACAAGGGGTAACCGTGAAAAAAAAATACCAAATATGCATATGCTTCTTTAGAAACATAGCAGCATTCAATCATGAGAGATAACAACCAGGACCCAAAAAATATAGTGAATGAGGGGTCTTGCAGAGTAAAGTGATGTAGAAAGGAGGAATTGCAGAGGGAGCCAAAGAGATGGGAGATACAGGAAACATAGACGGGTGAGAGGATGGTCTTTGCAGTAGGGACACTACTGTATTTTCAAGTCCCGGGAGAAAATTGACAGACTCACCAGGCTGAAAGACTCTGGGTGAAAGCTGCAAGATGAAAGATTATCTTAGTAGTAGCACATGGAAAGAAACTTAGACATGGTCTAGATGTGAGAGCTCGGAGTAAGTTTAAAAGCATAAGATGTGGTGTTGTGTGTGAACCTGTGAGAATTTGTTCGGAGAGTAATTTCTGCCCAGAATTGTGTCGGTTTTTGTTTACCGTTACTACCAGGGCAGCCGTTATCAATTGCGGGATTACGTTTGTGGTGCACTTCAAAGCAGAAACATGTTGTGTTGGGAAATAATCTGGAACATTAGAACCCATGTGTAAGAACATGACAGAACGTTTTCAAGCCTTGACATGGCAATTTTCTTTGCAAACAGACAGGACTAAGTAAAAGGTGTGGATGATATTTTTGGTCACGTGTTCATTCATTACTAAAGTGTTAGAAATTTTTCAGTATTTTTAAAGCCGTGTAAGAACAAGTCTACCTGTGTCGTTTTCTGTAGACCTGCTCAGATCTGGGCATAAATTCACTAACAAAATTTTTTTGAATCAGATTATCTGTTGCCAGAACAGATGTAAAGTAGTGCCAGTTTTCCCTACCTGGAAAGCCAGTTGGCTTTCTCAGCTGGAGAGCAAGTAAGAGCTGACGTGCAGGCAGATCTGATGATTAAGGAATTTGGGCTCAAGTCTAAGTTCAAACCTCAGGCTAAGATGTCAGCACAAATGCAGCCAGAGCTAGCAGCTGATCTCGGAACTCTGTTAGCTTTACACGTGCTGGTTGTTTTCTTTGCTTAGTCCACTCTACTGTTTGGTCTACCACTGCATTACCACATTTGCAGAATCTGTGGGACTTGGAATAACACAGCAAAGAGCGGGATGCTCTTATCTTTGGCTGTTGCCTGCTTTTAATTTTTCATTTGTCTGTTTGCTGATAACAAAAAATATGTCAATGCAAAATACAGTCCAAGGCTGGGGAACTCCCTGGAATGCCTGTGAGATGCACAAGGCAGCAAAGCAATAGGATACTTCACAGCAGGGATACTGATACGGTGTTCTCAATCTTATTAAGTGTCGGGAATAGTAAGAGGTCTGCAAATGGGTAGTTCCATACCCTTAGTGAAGGTGAGTTTTAATTACGTTTCTCAGCTTCTGGACTATAACTGCTGCCTGGCATTGAGTCTCACTACTGCTTTGAATTTTTAGTAGCATTCTAGTTTCTCTGGGAGAAGTCGTCCATCTGTGTAATGCTAGCAAGAGAATGGTCTCCTTTGCTGCCAGTCCAGTTCTCCCCCAAATCCTCCTCTCATACACCTCCCAAAGATAAGGCTACTTTTTTTTTATGGAGGAAGAAAAAGATGACGATGTAGTTATAGGCCACGTTCAAGGGTGCTTTGACATATGTAGGGTTTGACTCTCAGATCAATTTTAAACAATAAGCAAAATCCCAACTTTTTAATCATATGTACAGTCCCTTTTGTTTTAATGTTCGCACTTCAAAGTGAACTCTCAATAACACTCTTTGGAAAAAGCCGCACAGCTTAAGATTTACATTTTATCTGAATAAGCTCTAGACCACGACAGTCATCTGCAATGATTTATTGCTTATAGTAGCATTTTACAGCTTTCATTAAATATTAACACAAATTTGTCATTTTTCTAAACAAGAGGTGGGCTAAAGAATGTTACTGTTAGGAACTCTATTCTGATTGCTATTATAATACATAATTTCCCAGTGCAAATTCTAGAGGGATCAACTCCACTTTTCCTGATGCTCAAAACAGGAAAGAACTGGTGTCAAATGCAGTCAGAGGGCAGATTGGGCAGCAGCAACCATGACATGACTGAGTCCCGGGTCTGGATGAAGGCTAGGAAGGGATGTAGGGGACTAGGAGAGCAGAACTTGGTTTATTCGGGGACTTGCTAGTCAGAATGGTGCCATGAAGGGAAAAGATGCCCAAGAGAACGTTCTGATTTTTAAAAAAACTCTCTGAGAGCTCAGGAACAAGCTCTCCTGTTGCTCAGGAAGATGGGGATTTTCAGCAGAAGACATGCTTGGCTAGGCAAGGACTTCTTAGCTCCTCACTGAAAGGGATCTAAACGCAGCCTGTAACTACCTGAAGGGGAGTCAGTACAATGTCAACCTCTTCATGACAGTGGCAGTCAATGTCAGAGAGGGAGGTTGGCACAAACTGCAGCCTGAGGAGCTCAGATGAACTAGAAGGAGAAACTTTTTAACCATGCAAGTAGCACAGCCCTGGAAACCAGAGAAGAGGTGGTAATCTCCATCCCTGGAGATTTTTAAGATTTGACTAAACAAAGCACAGCTGACCTGAGCTAGGTCTGCTGTGAGAAGGAGCTTGAAATAATCAGTATTTGTACATTTTTAGAAATATCTTGTGCGAGTAAAGAATCCATTTCTCCTCCCGCGCTGGTGGAATCTTGGATCTACTGAGCTGGGGACTGAGCAGTAGAAGAGGGAATGGGAGCATCCTGCCTCATTGGTTCTGAATGAACCTCAGCACGGTGCGTGAGGGTTAGAGGGGAGTTACCTACCGATCTACTGCCCTAGCAGAGGCTGCACTGAGCATGCAAAAGAAGACCATCATGGGGGACTTTGTTGGTAGATTCTTTTTTATGGACTAGTTGCATGGTGATCTGGGGCTCAGTTTTGACAAAAAAACTGTTTTGGTGTATTTAGGCGTATCTGCAGTTCTGTAACTTGTTAAAACTAGAAGTCTGAAGCCTCTAAGAAAAAGAAACACAGCAAAACAACCAACAGTGGGAACTGTGTATTTACCTATTACCAAAATATTCAAAGGTTAAATCATTCTCATGAATTTAACATTAAAAATACTCTGTATGTTGCCTTTTGAAAACATCATTGTAGTTGGAGCTTCTCTCACCTGACAGCTCAAGCATTTTCTCCGTTCAGTCTCTGATTTCTGACCGTACATTCCTTCATTATTTGTAGTACTTGCTAATTAAGTGCTATCTGCAAACTTGGAAGTCTTTGCTTTCCACATTGCTGTCTACGTTATATTTGTGTAAATATTTCAGATCTGGACCTCTAACACTGGCCCCTGTCATCTTCTACTACTGACATTTGAGTCTGAATACTTTCCATTTATGACTACAGTAGATTTCCTACTAACGCAGCCAAATTTATGTTTAAGCATGCCAGTTTTCTTCCTCTCCTATGACTAGAGCAGAGGAGCTTAGTAGCAAGAACCACTTAGAGTTCACGCATTTTTTAAAATTAATCAGAAAGGGTTTTTGAAGGCAGCCATGTGCTCCTTTACCTCTGGTGAAGGTATTGGTCACTTCCAACAGATTGGAAACTGAATTTGGCTCACCTGAAACTCATTCCCTTTTATAATTTTTTGCATCTTGTTCGCTATTCTGAAAACTTTTTATGATACTTCTTCATGCTTAAGATCATTTTTCTTTTTACATCTAAGCACGCAATAAGTGTATATGCCTCTGACTGCATATGCATACACACACAAGGACATATTCAGCATTCAACACTATCTGGAGGAAATGAAACTTTTTTTTCTTGGAAGTTCCCTACCCTTTAAGTGTCTATCTTGAAAATTTCAAATGATGAACATAATCTTATTTCCTGTAAAACTCTTCACAGTGCAGGTGTGCTTGTGTATATGCCGTCAGCCTTCCTTTCAGGCCACTTCAAATACATGCTCAGCCCTAAGGATCTGTGGTCTCCCAGAAAAGGTGCAGTTTTACAGGTGGAGCTTCATGGCCTTGCTTCGTGTTAAATATCCCTCTCTAGTTTATGCTCCTTCTTCAGCGTTTGCCTCTAAATATACTTTCCTTGGTTACACTTTAACAGTGTTTCTGTATTTACGTTACTGATTTGAAGCAAGTATACCTGGTTTTCGCCACGTAGGGATCGAAACTGAGTTCTTTAGCACAGAGCAGTTTGTAATTTGCCACAAACGAAACTGGAAATCACTACTGTTATGAAGAAAGAGAATTTTTCTTTATGAAGGATTGCCAAATACAGTGCTTCACAGGCTGTCCTGAAGAATGCATGAAGCATCACTAGAAACATTTCTTAGCTGTGAGTACATATGCGTGCTTTACATCCTGATGGAAATACTCTGGCACATAAAAGACAAAGGATCACAGGATATTCTTACACAGCATTTTGAAGGAAGTGCTGGAGACAAAGTTCATTTAGAATATTTAACAAGTGCAGTCCATGTTAAACTTTAAACATTCTGGCAAGCAAAAGTGACAAATTAAATCATTATTTTCCTTAAAATGTCTTTTAACAAACCAAAATCATGTTCCTGGAACTGCCTTCATATATAGTAAGAATATACAGAGAAAATAGATTTAACTGCTCTTTTTTTTTTTCCATAGCATAATCACTTGAACATAATTCAAAATCCATTGTCTTGTAGGGTTCTTGCTAACTTACTTCAGCTGAATTTATATTCTTAGGAAGAGTTTTTTGTTTGCGATGGTTTGATTTCAAGTGTGGACGTTTCTTCAGCTACCTGCCAGGTCATCTCAAAATTTAAAAGGTGATCCATCAAATAAAGAAGTTATAAACCCTGGAAGAGAGGGGCTCTTCACTGCACACCTCACATTTGTGAATTAATCAGAAGCTGTAGGAAATGTGCTTACTGCCCGAATAACCTTTTGTATCTGTCCTTTATAGAGCAATACAGCACAGCCGTACTTCCCACTTCAGAGGTTCCCATGGACTGCATGGGATATAGTTACCAGCTGATGACACTGATGTTCTTGAGTGTTTTTTACATTAATAAATACATAAATAAATCCCATATGCTAAAATAAAACTAAAATTAAAAAAGAGTTATTTTTTAGACAATTTAGTGAGCTTCTCTGACCCACCACGGCAGTATGGCTGCTGGAAGGCTCCCGTGAGGGGGTTAAAAGCATGATGGGCCTCTTCAATAGCAGCACAGAACCGCAAACTGACTGTGACGGCTCGGCTTAAACGTTTAATCCTGATTTACACCTAGATAAGGCTTCTGACTGTAATCCCAGTCTGTTCTCAGGGGTCTACCAGGGAAGCACAGATTTTGTGTTTCAGCCACTTCCAGTTAACTCGAGGAGCCTGTATTCTGCTACCTGAGTATTAATTACAGAAATATCCTTCCCAGCGGTGTGGGGGGGTTACCACACCTTACCCTATTGTTCTCCAGTCTGCTTCTCTGGTTTACACAGCTGAAGGCGGTGGCGTTGGCAGGCAGAATTCCCATGGCTGTTATCTATCAATAAGCAACATCCCAGTTGTAATTACATGCGAACTCCCTGTCTTGTGGAGCTGGGGGCAGCTGTCCCCTAAGGCTATGCCCTGAGCCCGTAGAAGAGGTTACGTCTTAATGCAGCTCTCCTATGATTAATTTAATAATGGATTACACGCCATGCTTCTTGAACGTTCCATTGTGCTCCTTTTTCCTATCAAAGAGTTATTCAAAGTAAGCAGTGACCTCATCAATACTGCCTGAAAGTTACAGTAAATGGAAGCCTTCCAAAACCATAATAGAAACTGTATTTCAACAGATGTAAAAAGCAAGAAGAGAAGTGAGAATTAATTTGGATGAGAAAGTCATAATACTTGATACTTGACTTGGCTTTGCTCAACCTCATCTTTTGGCTAAGAACAGCATGCTTTTGTCATGTGAGAACCGAGATCGAAAAAAAGACAGACAATCACCAGTGCAGGTTTTGCTGCAACACTGGTGGCTTGGTGAAGAAGGTAAAAGTAATTTTACCCACAGAAGATAAAAAATGAGGCAGAAGAAAGTCATTCTGCAGGAGAAAAGAGCATGAGTGTGGTTGTGACTGAAATTTTCAAAGCTACAGAGGTGTTTAAACAAACACATTTTTTTATAAAGGCATTCATTAACCTATTAATCCATGACCTTTAAAATGCCAAACTTTCAAAAAGCATGCAAGGATTGCTAGAGCAGGAACAGAGCTGCTATTCAGGCGTTTTTAGATTGATCACAGCCCACAAGCCAAGGAAAATAAAAGATCCTATCAGAACATCTTTGTATTTCAGACAGCATTAGGCTGCAGGTGCCTGATTTCCATACAGCTCAGAGAAACCCTCGTCTTTACCTTGTTGATATATCTGGATTCTCTCTATCTCTGAAACTCTTAGGAAACTGTCCAACCTACACTCAGTTTTCTTGTCTAGATAAAGAGAGGAACATTGACTTGGTTTAAAGGAAAAACACCGAGGGTGACACTTTGATTCAGGATCTGCACATTCAGCAAGTGTTTAAAAATCAGCTTAAATAGAAAGAAAGCCTTTAGTGACAGATTCCTACTGAATGTAAGTTTTTTTATTCTTTCCTTTTTTTTTTACAGGTAGATTAGCATTTCAAATAACAAATTCTAGGGCTAGCTGCATTTTCTCTTGCAGTATTAATGTGTTCAAATTAATGTGTTCAAATTAATGATCACATTAATGTGATCTCTATCACATTAGTAGAAAACTCTTATCAGAGTTGTCCATCGCTGGTGCAATTTCCTGTCGCGGAATCCTTGCTGTTGTGTAACAGAACGGTGCTTACTCAAGAAAAGGTCATATACAATATACTAACGATGTGGTGCACTCACGGTGAATCCCTTATTTCCAACATCTTGGTTAAAACACCCTGGTTTTCCTTATAGAATTTTGAAATCCAGAAGATATAAACAATTGATAAAATAATATATAAACTTTATAAAGGCATAATCTAATATACAATTAAAAGCGTATTTATATTTACGTGTATTGCTATATTCAGACATTCTAGGTAGGTGAGATTTATCCCTCAGGGTGTGATAAGAATGTTACAATATTTTTATCATATTTCTGGAAAACGAGTGACACCTTAGGAAAATTGTGGTCATTTATAGCGTTGGAAGAGCAGTATTTTGTTTGGTTTTGTTTTAAATAGTCATTATTTAGTGTCAGCTCATGGTCTGCTTACTGACGTTTTGATCACATCTACAAGCCATAATCTTTTGTGGACACTGTCTCTGCTACAATTTGAACCCTCAAAGGCAACACTAGTTCTGATCCAAGTGGCCTTTTAATTTTAGAAGAAGATAAGAAACGGGAGTTCATACGGGCAGAGAAGCGTTCAAGAAGGCGAGACTGGACAGCGTGGTAAGTAACTGGATCTGCACGGTTGGTAGTCATCCTAGCAAAGCAGCCTATCAGTGTTTGCCTGTGTGAACGTTGGCATTATTCACCAGAATCAATGGTATACATTCTTCTAAACATTAATTTTCTTGATATCCTGAAAATACAAAATGCTAAGTAGCAAGATCCTGATTCATTGGAGTGCAGTTATTTTAAAGATGTGTAAGTTCATATAACTGTCCTCAAATTATGTTTTTTGGAGGAGAGGGAGAATTTCATTGCTTTCTATGGGCCTCTGAGCATGAAGCCAAAAAGCTTTTTCTGGGAACAAATCCAAAACAGTTTAAGTATACGGTGCTCTAAGTCCCTATTCTGTATTTTCCTGTATTTTTCTCCCCCCACTCCCAGCTATATATCACAGGGAAAGTGTTCTTCTGTGTATAGGGGATCTGGAGGGGAGAGATATGCCAAACTATCCACTTGACAGTTTTTGGTAAATAAACAGACCTTACTTTTCCATTTTCGAGTCTGCATTTGTTCATCCTCTGGGGTGGCTTTTTCCTCCCACTCTACATTGCTCAGATGTTGTCTAGCAAGTTTCCCTTTCTTCAGTCCTCTCATCATTGCTTTCTTTCAACAGAGTGACTCACTGTTGCTCTGAATTCCCTGTGCATGTTATCACAGCTCTGTGAACAAACTTGCTCTCATGTTAGCCTGACATCATCTTTATTACATTTTTATTGTCACTGACATTAAACAGGATCGGCCAAAGGAGACTACCTGTGCTTTGTCATCTCAGCAGCATGTAGACATTACACTTAGCATACTTTCTCCCATATTTCTCCTTTGACACCATTCCTCTTCTGGGAAAACAATATAGTACATCAAGCACTTCATAGGTACAAGGTTTTTCAGCTAGCTCCTGTTAGGGTTTATATCCGTCACATTTCAGCTCAGCATGGGTTTATGAAAGGCAGGTCCTGCTTGACTAACCTGATCTCCTTCTATGAAGAAGTGATCTGCTTAGTGGACAAGGGAAGGGCTGTGGATGTTTCTACCTGGACTCTAGTAAAGCCTTTGACACTGTTTCCCACAGCATTCTCCTGGAGAAACTGGCTGCTCATGGCTTGGCCGAGTGTACTCTCTGCTGGGTAGAAAACTGGCTGGATGGCCGGGCCCGGAGAG